>NC_132888.1:20804132-20961632 GCF_030463535.1 Salminus brasiliensis
AATGTAAGTGTTTTGCACCAAACTATTACAATTCTAATAACTGTACTGCATTTATAAACCGATAAATAAATATATATCATTTATTTTTTTGTCATATATGGATTTATTAATCAAAATGCTGCAATACGGCAACTGCAACAGTCACCAGATCATCAGCACAAACAAAGCTGCCTGTACGGCATTTAAATGTGCATGCTGGGATAGCAAGCATGGAGAGCTCTTTTTCCAGGCCACCAGCAAAATCTGGGAGCCGGGGCCAGGTAGCAGCAGCTGGGTGATTGACAGCTGTCGCAGCAAGCTGACGGGAGACGGCGGACGAGAGCTGGAGTGTGTGGACAGCGGCCCGAGGCTATGGCTACTGTTGGCTGCCCGCACTGCCCGCTCACCGCTGCAAAAGCTCTGCATCCGACTGCACTTTACGCCGCACTGTAATCTAGGCATGGCAAGGTACGCCTTTTCCGATCCAAGGCTAAGCATCTGTTTCTGCACAAAACAACGAGTGTACACTGTAATTACATACATTTTTTTGTTTTTATGGGCAGGTACAGTAACATTACATCTTCGAGCACTTGAGGAGTACATCCTGAAAGAGCTCCTATTCTGTGACTGGGTGATCACAGCACCTATTACATAGTATAAATCATAATATTACTCACGGTAATTACACAGAGATCCGACAAAGAAACCAGCAGACTTCAATCAGTGATGTCAGGAGATATTCAGGGACTTGCCGGAGACTTGCAATCATTTTGTCATGGTTTGCCCTATAGACAGTTATTACAGTACGAAATCGTCTCAAATTTCTCATAATTAATGTCTGCAGCACGCAGATTGACACTACCATGAAAAAGACAGTAAGATCATCGCTTCTGATAGACAATGTTCCGAGCGGTTGTGCTATCGGAGGGTGGAGCAGTACAGCGTGGGGACGGGGTGGAATGCACAGAAATGGAAAGAGCACAGCTCAGGCTGAAAGGCTTTGTTTGTCACGTCTCTTTTTTCCTTAGGCTGGAGCTAGCCGAGAGAAGAGGAGCAGAGAGAGCATCGCTCCCCACCAGGCTCTGGACTCTCTCACTCTGGCCTGCTTTGGATTAGAGCTTCAAGGCCGGCGTTACGCCGCGCACAATGCACTCCTAGGCACACATACATTTGAGCACAACCATTCACACCCACAGGCAATTTATCACCGCAGTAAAAATCAGACAGATGAGTCCTTCATTAAAAACATTTATAAGATGCCGATATTCTAGCAAGCCTGATCCGAACAGTGATCATCCAGTTCTGCTGGATCAGGATTTACGGCAGGCAGCTATAAGTTGCACCATTGGGGGGCAGCCTTCTGCTCCCTAACTGAGCTTGGAGGGCTGACATTCATACTCCAGCAAGCAAGATCTAAGTGAAGATCACATTATTAACAGTTGCCCTTCAAATGTACAATAAAGTTTGCATGACTCTGTTCAGGGAGGGTGGAAAACTCTGAAACATGCTCAAGGTTTTCTCCGCAGTGCTTTAGTTCAAATAAATATTAACGCCAAAGTCAGAATCCATTTAGAACATATGAAACAGTATCTGTGCTGCTGTATCGTCTTTCAACGTCTTTCTTTGGTATTACTGGGTGCCGGTTTTCTTTATGTAACACCTCCGGACGGTAGATTTGTTAACTAGTGTCAGCACAGAATGGCCAGAGATCAAAATGACTGGACTACTCAAGCTCCTTACCCCAACTCTCTTCATACTGTACCATCAGCACTTAAAGCTGATCTCTAATCGGAATCTGATTATTACTGAAGAAAATCTGTATTGGAAATATATAATAATTACAAATTACAGTGAAGACACAAAATATGATTAGACACTGGTAAATAAAGGGGGCTCCAAAACCCCCATATCAAGTAACTACTCTTTAGAGGAAACTCTTAAGTAACACCAGAATTTACAGATAAATTACTACTACGTTCTGCCTGTATTGCTAATTATTCTAATTAAAATTCATGTCTCACTATTAATGTAGAATATATTAATACAATATATTTCCACTGTTAGACCAAACCAAACAGTAACTGTACAGAAGTTAAAACATTCCCCACTTCCAATACAACTAAATGTAACTACATTTTACAGCAATTTTGGACTATTTCTATTGGCCCATTCATCATTATTTCTGCCACACTAATTACATTTCTGACTTACTGAATATGTGATTATATAAACATGACCTTAGTAATGATTGCAGACCTTCTAGATATTGTCTACTGTGTTTCCTTTCGTGCTGGTTTACATAAGAACGAATGTACCAATATTTTAGCCAGGTGTGCAATGACCAATGCATCAATAACAGCATCTCCATACGCACAGAGCTGACTTCAACAGGTGAAGACGCAATGTTAACAATATTAAGCATTCTTTAAAATGCGTGATTTTAAAGAAACAAAAAACTGTTACAGACTAATGAAGGCCAGTAAGATTTGCCAAAAAAGCATACACCTCCCAAACTATTAACAATTAAAAGTAAATTGCTCTTTAAGAGTGTGTAATTGTTTTATTATTATGATGTTATATTATTATGGGTGGTATAAAATGGCAATATCATTTATCGCAACGAATTCTTGGACAAGTTATCGAGTTTCCCACAGTATAACAAACAGAAAGCGTTTTGAAATTCTGTCAAGCCAGTAGGTGATTTTATCTCAATCATAGAGTATAAGAATATAAGGTGGCCTTGATCTATAACATAACAGCAGCATTATTCAATTCACTGAAATGACATACACAAATGCTGTTTTGCCAACAACTTATTGGAAGTAAAGAAGGGAAATAGCATCAAAATTCACCACAAAAAGGCAAAAACGAACCATAATGAGTTATAATTAAAAATGATTTAACACAACACAAAGATGCTCCATGAGTTCAATTTATGATCGACAATTAAATATATAAAATTCCGAAGCTTTAAAGGGCTCCTGAAAGCCTTACAATGATGATGAGTCAGATAAGAGCATTGGCAACATTTGGAGCTTTCAAATCTATCTGACCATCAAATACTGTGCCTTTGTTCTACAGTTTGCAGTGACATGCTTTGTTGGGGGGTCTAGAAAGTGCTTCCCCTCTGAAATCAAACACGAGTTTAAACGATATCTACACGCCATCAACCACAACCTTTCATGGCTCACTTTAAGTGTCTCCTTGAGCTCGACACACCCTTATTTACAGTCAATATGAACTTCCAGCTTCTTCCAGGGGGATTTTTATCTATGAATATCCCCTTTCCTCGAATACTAATACTACCACTATGCTCAGCTAACTTTACCCCTTCACCTGTTGAGCCCATAATCCTCACAGCCTCAGGGTAAGAAGTGAGACTGTACTGAATTTACTGGCGGTAGCTTAAAATGATGGTTTTTGGAGAATCTGTAACAGTTCTTGTTGTTTTATCACCAATTACATTCTCGAGGATGGATGCACTCAAAAGAATCAACCGACGCTGTTTAACTTGTAATTGCATTTTAGGCAAAAGTCTACGCAGACTGGTTCTACTCTATCTGACTGAATGGAAATGTAAGGCATAATTAAGTTCTTACAAAAATGTCTTTTGCACAGTGCAAGTAGGAACATGAGCGTGAACCCCAATCTCAATTTCAACCATAAAGTTAATAAGGCTGTACTGGTGTACACTTGAGGTCTCATTCTTCTCTGGCTAAAGATATAATATAAAGCATATATAGCCAGATGAATGATCTCCAGTTCTGCTAAATGCTTTTAATTGTTTATTTCAAGCTTCAATTAGAATGCCTTTTCCACAGTTCTCACAACAGTTCAACAAAATAAGCAGCAGAAGCCCAAGCAGAAACAGCATCGTCTTTGGTTTGTTTGTTCCGGAGGATTTCATAATGGGCATTATTCGTCTGGGAATTCTGAGCTCCTGCTTTCTGATGGTAGGTATTTAATATGTGCTTTTAAATGTCCACTTTCACGCTAATGTAGAGGGTCTTTTCTCATTTTTTTTAGGTAATCTGCACTCTCTCCAAACCACAATTTAATTACCTGCTGAGATTCCTGCTAAGAAGCCTTATCTGAAACAGTCTAAAGGGACCGTCAACACATAAGTGAGGTAGTCTTAAGGGAAATTACCCATAAGGCAGTTTGGTCACTTACCATCACTGCAAAGAAAAAACAATAATAAAGCAATTAGGATGTGATAACTGTTTTAAAAAAGATGACTGATTTTTGAAAAGACAATCCAGTGGCACGAAGGCATTCAGTGGAACTTACATTTAGAGGTAAAACTTTTTTGTTTTATTTATTGTTACTTAATGTTAATCAGTTTCAACGTGTGAATCACAAATCCACCACTTGGAAAATATCCAAAACAACAATGACAACAACTGGAGAAAAAAGGAAAAAGATTTTTAGTATCTGGTAGAATATTGTATTCTTTAAATTAAGACTGAAAACTGGAAATTTGTGTGTTAAATACTTCTTGACAGCCCACGGCAAAATGACATATGACATATTTGACTTGATAAAACACCTACATTTGACAACTTTATATTATGGATTTGTACAGATTATTAGACTAATCCTTAAAGATTATAATAATTTTACTTTTTTCTAGTGGGCGTTTTTTCTATGCCATTTTTGAAAAGGAATGTGTTTTGCAGTACTAGAAATTAGTGGCTCACCTTAATGGGTTTCGGCTAAAGGACAAGCTCTTGAGAACAAAAATAAATAAATCCCAAAACGCATGTGTATGTAAACTCTGAGGGTAGAGTTCTGCATAATAGCCGGAGGTTTCTAAGTGGTTTCTAAGGCGGTGGTTTGAAGCCATTTCTTCCCTGAGCAAATGAAAATGAAAAATGTCTGGCATCTGACATTCTCACCTGGAAGTAATCAGCAAAATAGCATCTAGCAGTTCAAAAAAAGAGGCATGAAAATTGATTTAGAAATATGCTACCCTCCCCAAACATGCTGTCTTTCTTTTCATTCATTTGCATATTTTTGAGACATTCTCCTACCTTCTGCTAGTCGGCCAGGTTTATTTCTTTATTTGAGTAGGGAAACTAAAATAATGAGGTAATTTATTTTATTCATTAATATATATATATATATATATATATATATATATATATATATAAAATCACACATCAAATATCAAAATATGCCTGTATGTTTAAATATATATTAATAAAAATTAAATATATGCTATAATAGGTCTGTTTTTGTTTCATTTTATGCCATCTAGTCAGTGATATCTCTTGCTAAATATATACTGCTTTGCTTTAGTAGTGATATTAAAGTTTTTTATATAATAAATATAAGATATAAAAATAATAAAAAAATATATTAAAATAAAGAATAATTTTTTCATCCAGCTATAAATAAATCGCAAGTGCAACATTTGCTACGTGACTGGTTAATTTATTTGAAGAATTCATTTGAAGAATTTCTGTTTCTGGTTTGAGTCTGCACTTCAAACTTTTTTTATTGCTTGTTTCAATGTAAAAAAAAAAAAACTGATACAAGACTGCAACTATAAAATGGTCAAGAACTTTTTTCAAAACTAAATGTCTTCTCTTTTACAAACAGAAAACTTTAGAAGCAGTGACTCACAACTTCTTATAAATATGATATTTTGTTTTGGACGACAGTCACCTTTATTTAAATGCATATGAATTGCACGGACCATGGCTCAGGCATTTTTTTTACCATTTAGTAAAAATTACAAAAAGTAATAATGATAATTAAGCCCTAAAAGTTCTAAGAATTTAGAAATTAATCAAATTAAATTTTCTGTTTAATTTGGAACAATTAAATTCAATTGCAGAAATGCTTGATTTATCAACCGATTTAAATAATGTTAAACAAACTAATCTCAGAAATACCATGAGACTAGAATAAATGAAACTATTTAAAATGCTGTCTTAGTGTTATATAGCAGTGAACACTGCAGACAACATAAGAGCAGTACTTTCAAATTAAAATACATTTCAAACAATGAAGTATGTAGGCTGGCTGGGAAGCTTTGGATACCATAAGAGTGAATTCCAGAGATGTATTACATTTACGAGATTTGGCAGACACTTATAATTGAATGAAATTACAGAAGTAATAGAATGTAGCGTTGGGAGTCTTGCCCAAGGAGATCTTATCAGTACAGCATGGAGTTCTTACTTGTGTGGGAAATCAAAAGTCGGCTGCATAGAGGGCAGAGATGTTACCTCCTAAACTAGCCGAGATCATTACATTCCTGTGACGTATCAAACATTTAGATAACGGATTGGCCTTTCCCAGATCACTCGACACTCTTAAAGTAAGGTGCCCAAAAAAACGTTTTTTTATTCCTTACAGAACCTTCCAATAGAACAAAGAACCATTTTTTAGTAAATGTTTGTTTTTTCTTCACAATCACACATCCAAGTCAAGAACCTGTATTTTTAAGAATATGAGTAGTAGACATCTTTTTGTAAACACTTATTACAAACACAAAGAGCTACTTCAGGAGTTGATGGGATGTGTTTCCTGGGAGGATGGAAGAAAATCCCTGGATCTGAAGATGGCCAATGTCTGGGAAAATTAGGAACCCTAAACATCGAGTCTCAGAGGGCACACTTGTGCCAAGAATAGAGAGGTATCTCTCTGCTAGTGTAAGTAAGAGCAGTAGCTCCCTCTTGTGAGATCTATCTTAAGGCGATTGCATGCGGCACAGTACATCAGAACATATTCTGGCTAAATGGTGGTGGGCCATTTATATCTAGCATGTGCTGGTGGTGGAAAGGGAAAAAAACACAAACAAAAAAACAATAAAAAAACACCCTGGTCTGTTGACATCAGTGGCCTGATTTGTTTCTTTAACAGAGGTTTCGATTGTCAGAAACAATCCAGACTTTGCCTATAAAAGTGGTGGAAACATCAAGCAGTATACAGACATCTAAGCAGAAACAGTTGAGCTATACTTGGTGCTTAGAGGTGAACTTTAGAAGAACTCTAGAAGAACTTGGAACAATTTCTATTGGGCTATTTCTGAGAAGAACAAATAACTATGCATGTTTGGACATGGGTAGTGTGGTCCAAAGCTTTTAATGACTTTATTAAAACCAACCTGGATGACAAATACATGGGCAGAAGCCAACCTATTTGAAAGTATTACTTTCTTCCACTGGTTTAACCCCTTAACGCAGCAGGGCGTATTATTCAGTAACTACAGGGACTTCTGTACAAACTGGTGGGGTTGTTCGTTGGTAACAGAAGTTTGAAATGACACTTTTGGCCCTCTGGCATGCTGTAGACTATTCAAGGGGTTAAACCTTGTAGAACATTAATGAGTATCTAGGTTGAAGAGCTGATCTAACTTTATATAGCTGCTTTTGTCTTGTCCAATATGCTGCACTTACACAGAAACAGAAACATAGTGTCAGTTAGAATTCACACTAAAAATGAAGCATGCCAAATATCTGGTTCGTTCAATTATCTACATTATGCTCAATTTTAATTACCCCTAAATAAATAAATAAATAAATAAAACACCAAAGAAGAATGCTGGTCATGTAGACCAAACCTACTCAGCTGATATGTATATGCTTAATTTGGGGTGTGGTTGGAGCATGCGTACCTCAGGGAAAGCTAGGAGGTTGTACAGTTATCTCCCATGGTGTAACTCTAAACTATACAACCTACTACCTCAGCCTGGGGGGGCACGGCAGAGACCCTGGGGGGGGTGTGGAGTTCCTTGGATCCGGCAAGAGAAAAAAACTGGAACGGTCAGAGTGTAATATCAGACTGACACACCCAAGACTGCAACCTTCTCACAAACTGTACACTGCAAGCAAACTTGATCCAATGCTGAGGCAACCCATTGTGTGAACTGAAAAACCTGATGATCCCCTATCCAGCTTCTAATGTTCTTCTAACAGTCTGTGCTGAGGTAAGGCTAACGTTTATAAAGGAAGAAGTAAGATTCTCCCCCTAAATCTACGCCTGTTTGGCTGGGTTTGAGGGTACCATGCAAAGGACATGGCACAACCTCAGGTAAAGAGAAGATTACGAAATGGCAGGTGAGGCAGTTGTAAAGGCCAGACAGACAGATACCTATAGATACAAGCTTGTGTGGACAGTCACCACAAGTTCGGATCTACGGGTTTGTGTCTGCAGGCAAGTGTCCTCCAGAAAAAAAATCAAAAGACCAAGCATGTCATTCTTCAATTGTACTGTATTCACTCACTATTTAATGACATCATGACACTTGTGTATGCTAGTCCTCAGTCTAAGACTAATTCTTAGACCTATAAAAGGAGTATTCACTGCAAATTCCAATACAATTACTGAAAAGGTAAAAAATGAACAAATAGAAATGATACACTATGCCATTACTGGGGTGTTTTTGGTGGACTTTTCATGTTCATGCAAGGACTTTTACCTCCATGCTAACAGTAATAAAGCTAATAATTCTTGTAACTTCACAAACGCCAGTCTGATTATGAACAATACTAAAACCACTGAAAACCTAAAACAAACTAAAACTAACGCATCATAGCTCCAACATGCTTTATACAAAAAACTTAACTAAACAACTGTAACATTTTATTATAATGGTGGTTTATAAGACATCTATTAGACATTACTTCATAATGAACTAATCATGAACTACATAAGCATGACACATATAACCCATCACTCAATATTCTTTTCCAAATGATTTAAACATTGTTTTTTACCGGCAACATTTTTGCAGCCCCATAGTGACATCACACTTTCCTTTTCTTGTCCTCACTCTCTGCAATCTCTTTCTATGTCTTCTCCCTAGTTCCACCACATTTTTTTTGTTTAATAATAATAATAATAATAATAATAATTTTTGTTTACAAGACTCAAATCTCAATTCTTCAGTTCTGTATTTATAATTGATTCATTATAAAAATAAAAAAGTGTGCATAAATGTATTGGGCATGTGCAGTATTAAATATATTATATCTGTCCTGCAAAATCCCCAGTTTTTCATTTTCTGACATAAAATTTATGTCAGCTCTTCTTTATATTCTGTAAAAACAATTTATGATAAATGGACCAAATAACTTAGAATAAAATATTTTACACTGACTACCATTTAAAGTTTCCTTCTCCTCTAAGTTTACCTTTTTAGAGATAAAATGTTTTGGTGTGACAGTGACGGGCTCATTACATAATATATAATAACAGCATAATAATAATAATAATAATTAATGATAAATAACATTTAAACTTTTAAAGTTCACACTTTGTTAATTATGAGGCAATGGCTAGCAGATGTGTTATAAACTATCATTATTACTGAATGGTATTAAAATCTCTGCTCTTGGCCCCCAAAGTGAACACCTAAGACTAGGCTGTCCGATTAATGTCTTCACAAGGTCACTGTCAGTCTAATAGCAATTTTATCAAAGTACACAGAGCTGAGAGATAATACTGTACTACAGAGTCAACCTATGAGCAACACAACAATCTTGAAAGTCAGGACTTAGCATCTTGTGATGAATTTTACTGATTAACTCAGATTACAGGTTGGTGGAGTAACACGTTAACCTTCTTTCCAGGGTTAAAAGGACAGATGAATTTAAGTACTTGTGGAATTCCAATACTCCTCACTGCTCTACAGGACAAACATACACTTAATCTGTCTTCAAGGCATTTGTTTGAGGCTCAGGAGAGGAAAAGCCTCTGAATAAGTGGGCTCCTCAGGTGTAATCAGTGAAGATAAATTAGGAACTATGTGAGGCATAGTTATAAGCATCAATGATTTACTCAACCAATCCATTTGTTGCCTAACAAAAACGTATAACTACGTACAGTAGACCCATTCCCTCCCTTGATCTTTCTGGGACCACTTATAATTCCCTCTACAGTCAGGCCAGTCTTCCCAGTGGAGTAATGTGAGCCTTCTTCTTGATGACTCTAAACCTATCTCAGCGGCAGTAATGCTTATCTTGTAGAATCACTGGTTCAGCTCTGACAGTAAAAGACAACCCAAGAACAGTGTGGGCATGAACTTTGTACCATGGAGTTGTATGAACTGATGGCTTGGAAGTCCCTCCACCAGTAGATTCCTTTGCGTTCGGCCTGCTTCTTCTGCTAATGCATTGCTCCAATGTGACTTCTCTTTGAATTGGACCAGTTGTGACAGGAGGGCTTTTGATATATGTAAGGGTAAACACATCAAAAGGAGATGTCTGATTCCATGGCTTCACAGCACAGGTAACTGGGAAAATCCGCCAAGCATTCGCGTCTTATGTGTGCTTTTCAATTCCATTTCGTTCCTTTTCCCCTTTACTCCCTCAAGGAAGAGAGCCCATTTCTACATCCCCAAAGCTGCTGTGAAGAAAATTTGCCTTCCCTGAAGAGAATGAAAATTGAGATCAGCAGCTGGTTATATGCTCCTGTGAGTATAGATTGTGGTGGAAATTCCTCAAGCCAAGACTCTTGATCCATCCAATAATTTGAGCAGTTGCAATGACCTGGATGAAAACGTCATTTTCTGTTGCCTCCTGTCGTACTGTATGTGACACGACCACGCTGATGTCAAATGCCAAGGCAATACATGCAAGCTTGGGTGGTAGGCCTCTGGTCATAACATGTGAGCACAGAATCTGACCTCTTTGGCTTTTCTCTTCACACATGTCTAGTCCTAAAGCCACATTTGTTGCAATAAATAAGATGGTCCTACCACTAATGCTAACCATACAGGATATCATAGAAGATATCATAGGAAATTATTATTGTCATTATTCATGTATGAGTATTGAGTCATACACTATGTCTTTACACTGCAAAGACTTGGATCTTGCAGGGTCACTATCTGCAAGACTGCAAGTTGATTAATTTACCATCATGGTCCTAATAGAAGGGGGGACCATAAAAAATTAAAATAAATAAAAATAAAAGTGTATATGCACTATGCAGAATGTGTACACTATCCTCGCTGCTTTCTGTTTGGTGCCGGGGGGAGCTCACCTTTTGGTTATGCACAATGTCCACGTTACTATTTGCATAAGCCAAGACAGCTCTAGCAAGACAAGCAATTTATTCTGACACTGAAAATGTGTCTGTGACAGTGAAATTGCTTGTAAAGTCATTTGATGTAAGGCTGGCATAAGATACTTTTGGAAAACTAGGCTGTAGATACCATTTCTTAATTTCATTTCAGCGTAGCACGCAGAGATTAGGGCCGTCTATCGTTAAGAACCTGGTGATACTATGTACATCACAATACAGGGATTACGATTCAAATGTATTGTTATATTTTGCAATATCATAAGCAATATATTGCATTTTATTTTTCTGGGACAATGGCCATAGTATAGAAACACACCATCATGTTCAAGAAAAAATTACAACACAAAATGAACCGCAGTCTGCCACCAGTCTTTACATGTAAACTATTCATTAAAAATTGATATCGATGTTCTTGATAATCCATTTACTACAGCAATACATAACATCACAATACTTCAATACTTTTTTCCCCACTACTAATGAAGCTGGAATCATACTCATGTTTGGTGCACCACGTTAATTCAACTACAAATGAATTTCTCTTTCTTTGACTTTTTGTCTGCTTTGATCTCATCTTTGATGAGTGCTCATACCAGAAAAAAAACATCTAGAGGTCGTAACAGAGGTGATAGCTAAGTTGCAAAATATGCTATTATCATACTGAAAGACTTTTGTACCCTTATTTCCTGACATACCCCAATAAAAATGTAAAAATGTTCAAATAAAACTAGCAATTTTCCAACCACTGCAGCCAAACACATATTTTTGTATGATAGTCTTTTTTAAAATGTTCCTTATTAGATACAAAGGAGCACAACATTAATCTTAAAAAAATCGTAACACCAGTGGAATCAAATACTGAGCAGAAAACAATGAAACGCAGCGGGTGAAATCAGCGAACACTGAGAAACACAAAAGGTGGGGCCTGGATAACACCAGCCAACGTCCTGACTTCCCCTCTGTACAACCTAATCCACAACCCTCTCTCAGTCCTGAAGAGATACTACAAACCCAAAATGAGACAGCAACAACACAGCACTAGGCATGGAAATAAAGACAGACAGAAAGAAAAAGACAAAGAAAGACAGACAGAAAGAAAGACAGATGTAATCAAAAAGAATGGAATAATGAGAGCGAGAAAAAGAAAGAACAGAAGAAAGACAAGAGACAGAAAGTAAACAGAACAACAAAGAAAGAATGGAATAATGAAAGAGAAAATCTAGAACTAAAATAAAATAAACAAAAACAATGGGAGAAAATATCAGTGAAAAAAAGAAAAAGATTGAAAGAAAAAAGGAATAAATTGGAAAATCAAAAAGAAAGAGGGAGAAGGAAAGAATAAAATAAGAAGATGTAGTCAGATAGAAAGATACAGAGAACGAAATAATATAATCATAAAAAAAAAGAAAAATAGACATAGAAAAGATACAGAATGACTTAAAAGAAAAAAATGAGTAAAATGTGAAGTTGCAAAAAAAAGACAGAAAACGTAAGAGAAAAGAAGCAGTCAAACAGAGAGAATAATCAGATAGAGGAAGAGAAAAGAGAAGTAATACTGAGAGCAAGGAAAGAAACAGAAATCAGAAAGACAAAATGCAGTCAAAATATAGTAAGAGCACAAAATTAGAGAAAGAAACATGAAAAAAAGAAAAATTAAGAAAGAAAGAAAGAAAGGTAGAAGACAAAACACAGAATAGGGTAACTAATTGTAAATAGCGTTTCTAGTGGATAGTGGTTGGGGATGATTAGAGTCAGGATTTAAACTTATCAAAGGCTTATAAAAAAGATAGATAAATAAATAAATAAATAAATAAGGGAAATCAGATCAGTGATCAGAAGCACAGCTGTAGTGAACTCAGTGTAACTGCAATACGACTCAGTGCTGAAGAGCTCTGAATGTATGCCAGTACAGTACAGCAGCAGTCTACAGCCCCGGACCGATAGAGAGAGTTAAGCAGCCCAGTACAGAAACACTCCCTCGCCTGGCTCTTGTGGCTCTTGACTCACATGACTGCTGTGTAACTTTGGGTCGTTTCAGAACACAAGCTGGCCTCAGTCAATTCTGTGTCTCATAAAATAACACTGCTGGGGTCCGGTCATCTCGAAGGAGAACTGAGGGAGGGGGTTACAGTCACAGGGGGGTCAGAGATGCTATGTCAGAAAAGAGGAGCTTCACCTTCGTCCTGGAGAGACTGGCTACAGTACCATTCTCCATACCATTCTCTCACACATGCAGGAGCTCAGCAGTTTCAGTTACACTTCAAGGTAGCCAAGACAAAGTACGTGTGTATAAGAGAGAGAGAGATAGAGAGAGAGAGATAGATAGAGAGGGAGAGAGAGAGAGAGGGAGAGGGAGAGGGAGAGAGAGAGATAAAGTAATTCATGTCATACATTTCACAAGTGGAATTACAGTGCTGATATCTGAATTACAGTAAATGTGTTCAGAACTGATTCAAGATTTGTTCTATGCATCAGCACGGTTGTCTCCATTTTTGGAAATACGAGGTTTCTGCAACAGCAACGATATATTTATTCTCAGTGAAATTATGCTTGGTAAAAATCCATCATAAAACACTTAAATGGAAGGCCCTTTAAACTCCACAGCTACACTAAAAAAAGTGATTTATTTTGGTTGAGATCAATTTCATCTTCAGTTAATTCCCCTTTTGGCAAACCAATATCTAACACGATTTTTCTAAATCTAGAAACTACTCACATATATTTCAATAGAATCCTAGAGTCTTTATTTGTAGTATGCCCGGGTAAATTCAGTGAATTATAGTTTCAGTAATACATTGAAAAAAGTTCATTTCCTCGTTTTAAACTATATTTTGTGAATTAATTTTTGTGTTAATCACTGCAGTTTGGCAAAGACAATCGCTGTAATAATTCATAAGAAAATGACGTCAAACCATAACAGGTATGTGCTATAGCTTATAAAAACTTTTTTTTCTAAAAAGGAAATATTCAAATATTAAAACTGAGCTTTACTCATAAAGTTGCACCAGCAAACCAGGAAAGATGAAACTACCTGACTGCTGAGAAGAGACATAAAACTTTGTATGCAAGTGGAAGACAGTGGGAACGCCACAGAGCACAATCAAACTAATGTAATAGAAGTTTTACAAGAATTTTGGATTACTCCCCTCCCACTAACCCTGTTCAGAAGGGGACAAAGTTTCCAAAGTGAGCCTAATGATCAAGCACAGGAAGATCCACCCCAACCACACACACACACACACACACACACACACACACACACACACACACACACACAGACATATCTGTAGCTTGACCATTTTATCATAGTTTCATGAAAAAAAATAATAAAAAAAATAATGAATGTAATATATATATATGTTTTAATTGAACATTAAGTGTGTTTATCTATATTAGATAAGGGTCAGCTATGACTTTATAACTCAAAACAAAAACCCTGTATTTCCAAAATGGCAATTTGAATGAAAAAAAAACAAACCCAAACACTTCTATTAATCGGTTCATCAGGAAAGTTTGACACAATGTAAAGAACTGCCAGATTCACATTATGTCAAAAAATGAAAAACAGAAAAACAAGGTTTGTAGCTACGATATAGTCAAATAATCCAAAATAGTTTTAGAAATGTTATTGTTTTTAGATAAGAAATGGGAGGTATATGAATACTTGTTTTAATGCACAGCTCTTATATATTATATTATAAACTACTCCACTGCTACAGTGCACAAGTGTCAGTCTTAATGTAACTTCAACAACCTGCACAGCCTAAACAGACAGAAGTGAAAACTTCCAAACAGACAGTCTTGATCATCCAATAGCTAGAGAGAGAGGGAGAGAGAGAGAGAGAGAGAGAGAGAGAGCACTTGGACAAGGCAGGGGAGAAAATAATCAGTGCCTCTAATAGAGATGTGTGAAGTAAATCTGGCCTACAAAGCGGAATACGGCGCTGTTAATAACAAATGCCTCAGTGTGAAATTATTCGATGGTCAATTTGGACTCTCGCGGCACTTCCACTTCGAGGAGTCCAGGCAGATTGCTTTCTGTACTGTGCTCCGCACCGCTTGAATTTGAATGACCAGATTTTTTTTTTTGCCCTTTGATGCCGACGCCAAGTTTCTTTAACTGTGTTAGTGGGCTAAAGCCAGGACCTTCACAGATCCCGTCCAACCAAAAAAGCTGAAAAGAGGGCACAAGTCCTGCCATCAGGACCACTGGAGCAGAGCCCTCGGCAGAGTGGGCGAAGGGGTGAAATGTAGCAGGGCGCTACCCTCGAATACCCTGTGTGCGCGCACACACACACACACACACACACACACACACACTTATACACACACACACACACACACACTTATACACACACTCAGGCCACTCCAGCCAGCACTCCACAGCATGCATGCACAAACCGGGACGGGCTGAACGACAACAACAATGCTCACTCACTGCATGCATTTGAAAGCAAAAAAGGGCAAACCGCTGCTGCCGCTGGACGCCTCGGTGGTCAAAGCAGAGTTATGGCGCTCGGTAGGCCTTTAACCTGCGCCAAAATAAAGCGCTAATGAAATACTGGAAGCGCACAACAGACAAACTGCAGAAAGCAGGCAGCAAGACGCTGGCTACTAGCTCTGAGGCATGTTAACAGTGACTTACCGACGGTCTGTTTATTGTTTCCAAACGCTCTCTCTATACTTACTGTGCTTACAGCGTTTAGCAGGAGCTTTTGAAGAGTCCGGTCCGCTGTGGCCCACGAGACAAACACAAGCATGCAACTTAAATTTAAAAAAAAAGAAAGAAAAAAAAAAGAAATTCCAAAAACAAAACACGATAACGAAACGCAAAACAGCGAAGGAAGACAAAGCACGAAGAAAGAAAACAGGACGGAATATGACGAAGAAGCGCCGAAAATCACGAAACCAGGGCGAATGGATTTAAAAAGAGAGAGTCCAGCGTTCATAAGCGATCGATTTTCCTCGTAGTGAAGGCATAAATAAGGAGGACCTAGTCGTAATGCCTGCAGAAACCTCTGTATCTACGGACTGGGTGCCTGCTTAACGACCAAATGACAGGCAACATCTGTTTGTAAGAAAGCCAAGATCGAGTCTTAAAAAAAAATTGGCTTGATTCTCTCTCTTTCACTCACTCACTCTCTCTCGCGCTTTCTCTCTCTCACTGGCTTTCCACTCACTCTGCTGAATAAAGCGAAAGAGAAAAGAAAGAAGAGACTGTGGAAAATTTGGCGAGGGGGGAAATGGAGTTGTGCACCAGTGCTGTCACCCCTTAACCTCGTCCCTTCTGCCTGCTCCGCTCTCGCGCAGCTGCCGAGAGAGAGAGAGAGAGAGAGAGAGAGAGAGAGAGAGAGAGAGAGAGAGAGAGAGAGAGAGAGAGGCAGGGAGTCCAGGTACAACTCCTCAAACCGTCCTCCTGCTAGCCTCTCCCAAATCCACCGCTCAACCAAACCCCCACCCTCTCGCACGCGCACGCACGCACAGACTCTCTCTCTCGCGCACACACGCACACACACACTTCTTGGAAGACTTCCCTGCACCAAAAATAAATACTAATCTACAGTTCAATTTGGCTTCTAACAGACTCCCTCTGGCCTTTCGCCACCTTATACTGACACAAGGAGAAAAAACCCACTCCTTTCTGGAGAGGCCATTTTCACCAAGCGCTGACCAAGAGCAAGAGCTCGAGCCAAATATTATTGCTTCCACGCGCCGCTGACAGCACTGGCGCTAGGCGAAAACACAGGCTTTCGCAACTTTCGCGTTTGAACTGAAGTCAGAGAAAGCAGATGCCGCTGATTTCCACCCCGTGCCCATCATTCAGCGTGCTGCTCAGTTATCTCACATATGACCTTATGTGACCTTATGAGATCCTAATGGACGGGGCCGTTGTAAGCAAAGGTTCTGCGGGTTCAAGGCGGTTGCTGAGCAGGTCGTGGCTGATAGCCGGCCGCATCGCCACCGCCTAAGAATAGTGGCTCTTGTTTGTGGCACATCTTCTATGGATCAACAGCAGCGAAGCAAAATATAGCGCGGCGGCAATGCAGACGCACATAAATCATGGCGAGTGCCGTAAATATATGCACGCGAACGAAAACAGTGGTGACCTCAGCTAGTGCTGCTGGCTCTGTCTGGAGTATGTTGTCAGCGGCTGGGCTGAGAGCTGGAAGACTGGAAGAACACTACTGTATGTCACAGTTTGTCAAGCCGGGCCCGTCATCTCCTGATTCTCGCTCTTTAATCCCCAGCTGCCCGTTCTGCTCAGTAAAGTGAGGCTGACACCCTGACACCCTAATAATCCTCAATGCCCTGTGGCCAATGGAGGTTTCCCCGGGGACGCAGAGGAACCAGTCAAATACGCCTGAGCTTTCCCCTTATTGCTGACTGTAAGCAGTACTCAACGCACGAGCAGGACAGTGTGTTAGTAGTCATGGGTGGTACTGATCAAACCAATTCAGTTAATATCAAAGTATGTTCCAAATATCACTGTGTCACACTATGGGCGATGCACGTCCGTATCTCCAGTAGTTTTGTAGAGCACTTATCTCTTGAAAAAGATATATCTCACAACAACTCCTAGGTTAGAAGGTAACGCAGAAGTTAGAAGGTCTGCAAGCTAAAATTGCAAGCCATGCTTGTTACAAGTTGGTACAATGAACAATTTAGGTGTGTGGGTGTGTCTGACAGGGCAAAAATATAACATCATGATTCTCTGTCCCGATACACAGTATCTAGACAAAATGCTGCACTAGAGCCAGATTTTAAAAAAAGCTCAAGGATACGTTCAGAAAAGCATGCTAATAACTACATGTATCACGATAAATGGTACATAATTTTATATTGATAACAAAAAGAACAATAGAGAACAAAGAATGTAGTGTAAGGAGTTTTGCCCAAGGACTCCTACTGGTGTAGTGTGGACTGCTCCTCTGGCCAGGGAATTGAACCCTAGTCTGCCACAGGAAAGGAAGTGTTGTTATTCCCTACTAAATATCATACTTGCTAACAAAAAAAAAATGCATGCTCTATGCTGTAATTTTACTTACAGCACTAGTCATGATGCTTTTAGCTTCAAACATGCCACTTTCATTTATACCTACATACAATGTTACTGTGAATTACAATTACAACAATTACAGAGAATTAAAAAACGACTGCTCCCGTGTAAATGTTATGTAAAATAATATATGTGCATACACTCTAGTATGAACACTATACTAAAACATTCCTACAGTGGACTGAGGTGCTGCTACTATGATCAGAGGATCGCTGGTCCGAATCATGGGTCATGCTGCTTGCCAACAGCAGCCAGAATCCGAGAGAGCACAACTGGCCTTGCTCTCTTAGGGTTGGGTTAATGGCACTTCCTCCCCACATCACTCTTAGCTGTGATGTTGCTCAGCATAGATGTCTGTTAGCTGTTGTATCAGAGCTGGGGAGCCGCCTTTTTTCCCCAGCATGCTGGCTGCCTAGCAATGCTGCATTGGAAAAAGGAGGGGTGGCTGGTTCCACAGGTGTCTGAGGAGACTTGCGCTAGTCTTCACTCTCCTAGTGCTGGGGACATTGCTGGTGACAATGGTAGTTTATATGAATGGGTTATTGGTTCTGGTAGAAAATGGGGTACATTTTTAATTAATAAATAAAGTTTTATTACAAAAAGGTGCTTTCAATTGTTATTTAAGTGATGCCATAAAAGAACCACCATGATTGTAATGGAGATATGTAAGAATAAAGCAGCTTTATTTTTAGGAGTGTAGGGGAAATTCACCATGCTATAGAGCAATAAGATCCAGTTTGAGAAAATGTACTCAAGCCAAAGTCTGGAACATGATAATATCATACTTTAGTAAATCTTAACATTATGATTTGGTGCCATATCCTGTGTATTCAGGTCAACAACTGAATGTCAAATTAAATTACAAGTTCAATTACATTTAAATATATTTCACCAATATTCATTGTCAGTTTTCACACTGAACTGGATGAATTTAAAGTAACACACTCTTAATAAATGTTCGTAGCAGCGCTGGAACATTACTGCTTTTAACCTCCTGAGAACAAGACTAACAAGTATAAAAACTAAAAATGACTTCCTGTATAAAGACAATGTCCTCATATGAGGCCAAAGGGTCAAAGTTAAAAAAAATTAAGTGTCACGGTACAGAAAAGCAGAAATGTAAGGTCCCCATAGGAGGACGCAGGGTCTCAAGAGGATATTTATCGTCACAGCCTCAGAACATCCGAGACATACTGGTTTAGAACTGCCCGTAGAAGCAGAAACATGTACAAGTCGATCCGTTCTGGATTAAAAGCTTGGTTTTATGGTCCACTTTTCACTTTTTACAGCAGACATGTTAATAAACTTGCCTCTGACTTGCTTTCTCCGCCAACAGCTCTCACCCACTTCAGTTGTAGAGCTTATCATAATGCACAGATTTGTTGCATCACATGTGATATGTACAATGCATGTGATTGGTCTCAAGAGTTTCCTTGACAGTTTATTGATTATAGGGCCAGGTCCAGATTGGACAGAGCCAGGGTCCGAACCCGGACTGTGGTCTGCCTCTTAGTGACCTCTGCTCAAGTGAATATCCATATTAAAAATTAGAGGAAGGGTCAAAGAGCTCTCATGTCTCCCCTACATTTTCATTCAATTTTGAATTGTTTAACTGTAAATATGTTGAACAGTAGGTATTGAGGTGGAGCATCACCAGACGTCAACTAGGCATGGTGCATCGCGGCATCACCCTTTGTTGCTCGCAGCTGGTATAGACAGGTTTCCTGATTATAATGGGAGTGTTTGGTTTTGACATTGACACTTGCTGGTGTCGCTTGCTGTTAGGACAATGTGTAAGACTGCCAAAAAACAGGACTCCAGAAGTGAACGAAGACATTATGCAAAGGGCCACAAAAGAGTTTCTGTTTGTATATTTTTGTAAACCTGTATGCATTACAGTTGTAGTTATTTTATCCATATATATTCACACATATAATACTTATAATATGTAATATCTTTAAATACACATATAATATCTGATAATTTCATCATAATATAACTACTCAAAGTGGTTAAATTATTATATTGGCACATGCCCAGCTGTAACTAACACATTGACACACTGAAAAGCTTATCTGCATATGAAAATGAGACTAGTGATACACAGAAATGCTGTTATTGAGAGATAAAGACATTTAGCATTCTGCTCCTGTCACGCAAAGACTTTTTTTTTTACTTTTTGACATACAATTTGAATCTGGCAGTCGTTCTTTATATTAAGTCAAAATTTCAATAGAAATGCTGCAAAATGACTTGGAATAAAGGCAGAATTTTGACTTCCGTTGGAAGTGAAGGTTTTTCCCCTTTAATGTAAAGTTGGTTTATTAGAGATACAAGGTTTTTGTCCTACAGCAGCAAAAAGAAATGTATCCTCATCAGCTACGTCTGGTAGCGCATGGCCAATGAGTGAAGCATTTTTCATTTTTATGCATTTTGAACTGTATTTTTAAACAACCACCAAACCCCATCCATTACAGTCATTCCAGCTGAATTCAATATCAGGACTGTTTTGTGATGCCAAACTCAGTACACTGGTATAGTTCATGGATCGCCCCCACCTTATGTGTGTGTGTGTGTGTGTGTGTGTGTGTGTGTGTGTAAGAGGGAGGGGGGATTCCATAGCTCCATGACACCTCCCTCCACTATACAGCTGTGCTCAGCATAAACGTATGAATTCATACTACAGTACATTATGATGGCACTGTCTCACCCCTCCAAATTCCATGCCTCTCCCTCTCTCCGACTCTCCCGTGCTCTCTCCGACATTCTGCTCACGCACAACTGCGGCAGCCCTCCACCAATCCCTCGTATTAACCCCCCCACCTCAGCCAGACAGGCCACCAGTCTCCCCTAACACACTCGCTTTCTACTGACCTGCCAGACGGCGTTAGCAGCACCCTCGCTGCTGCACTCAAAGCACCGCTTTATGCATGCAGACAAGGAGACATCACTGACCATGGCTGCCTTAGCACCTTGCTCCATCCTTGCTTAACAGGCAGCCTATGGCCTACAAGCTTCAGCTTGACAGTACACCACACAAATCGCATCGTTCTCCACAAGAAACACCTCATTCACATTGCAGCATTTTGTCTGGATATAGTACTCAAATGCTAATTACATAATGACATGAGATGCACAGTTAACTACATTACTAATGGAATAACATTTTTAATCCACAATTCTGATGTCTTTGTTTCATTCATTTAACTCACACAATAACAAACACAAATGTAGTTTCAGTTTAAAGTTTCTGCATATTTGAAAGAATTTGCATTTTTGACCATTTCTCTTATACTAGTTTCAATAAACTGTTATCGCAGGCGTTGTGGTTTTTGTTTCTTAAGCTTAAAGCTATTCATTCAAGTGTTCTTAGCATGAAATACAAGAAAATAACATTTCCTAAAGAGTAACATACTATTTGGTATATTCCTCTATTAATAAAATATAAATAAAATATCACCAAATAAATGTTGTTTTTTTTAAATAAAGACTTTTTTAATAAAGATTTTCAGGACCATGTTTGTGTCCCTGTTTACATAAGATATATTCATTCAAAGCAGTATTTTTTAAACAGCTATCTCGTCTTCAGCTTCAATTGTGACTTGTTTATTTGTGATTTGATGAACGGCGTCTGGTTAAACTGCAGTGTGTACTGTAACACATTAAAAACAGCATGGCGCATTGCGTCAATTTTACCATACATTCACACCAAGATCCGCACTGGAAATGATTCAATTCAAAACGCACACTACAAAATCAGAAATCTGAGTCACACTCAAGCCAAACTTCTACAGCTGACCCCACACACCGAACCTAAATCGCATCAGAGCGAAAAGCAGCCGGTTTGTCTCAGGCTGTGGAAACACCTGCTGCCCAGCAGAGCTACTGCTTAATTATTGTTCATCTTGGGGAAATGAAGAGCTCCTCGGAGGGCCTGTGTTTTCATTACCGTGCTGTCTCTGGTCGTGGGAGAAATACACTGGTGAGCCAATTAGTGTGTCATTTGCGTCGGATTGGCGATAAAAGCAGGAGCGTCTGCACCGCTGCTTCATTTTTTTTTTTTTTTCTTTTTTAAATCTGTGCTCCTCATCATCTGAGGAACGCTTTGAGAAAGACAGTAATCTAAGCGGATCAGAGTGCGGCCAAAAGAGAGTGCGGTATGAGAAGAAGCGTGAGGAGGTCTGTGGCGATGAAGAGTCTCTTTGTTTCCCCCTGTTTACCCATAATCCTCCTTGCCTCACACTGTCCACTCTGTTCTGGCCCCGCCATTGCTGTGTCTCTAGTGCTGCGCTAAACACAAAGCCCTGGGATTGGTCCAGAGGGACGGGGAGGCGGGCACTTCACCGCTGGGCTGTTTGCTCTGCTTTTCCCACACTGTCACGGGGTCAGAATTGTGTCTGTCCCCAGCTGACCTGCCTTTCACTCACACACACACATACGCACTGCCACTGCCCAGGCTGCACATGGCCAGCTGCTACTGCTGAGCCACCACCCATCGCTGGGCATTCATGCTCCTCCTACAGCCAAGAAAACTGCCTGCACTGCGGTTTCTACATCTACTGCTATTTCTTATGCATAAGGTGCTACAAGCACAGTGCCGAAGTCCAGAATCTACTACTGTTAGGACACAGAGTACATCAAGCACTTCCGTGCTAATTTTTTTTTCAGCATATGAGCAGTTCCATTTATGAGTGTTCTTGAGGCTTCCCTTGCTTTGTAGGGACCAGTTAGCTTACCTCTCAGATCCTCGGCCAGCTGCTGAGAGGAGTGCATGATTTTTGAAGAGTCAAGGAGTCTTTTAAGGCTCTGAAATTCTCAGCAGTTAGTTCTTAAAGCTGATGTTTTGAAGCGACATCAGTCAGGTATACAGTGGCCGGTATCTAGCAAAAGTGCTCCAAGTTAGGACACATGGTGAACCAGTGACCGGAGTCAAGTGCAATTAAGGCTCAGTGATCAGCAGAGGGCAGCCAGTCTGGTCAGATCCAACAGAACTGTAGTACAAATTGCTGGAAGTTAATGCTGGCTATGCTAGAAACATCTCAGGACATAAAATGTATCGCTTGTTGCATATGAGACTGCTGCAGACCGGTCAGAGTGCCCATGCTAACCCCTGTCCACCGCTGGCATCATGTGGATGGGCAGGTGCTCGTGAAGAGTTGATCAAACATTAATGCCATGTAACATATCAATACTTTCTCAAACAATGCTGTAAATAAACTGTTTTAGAGAGATTAAAGGTTGTACTACTACGACTCCAGTGTACATTACTATATTAACTACATATTAACTCCTTTCTTACTAAACGTGCTTAAGAGAGTTTAAGCACAGCACAGAAATCTCAGAAACTTAATTTAAAGGAAATAGCGTGATGCAGTGAGTAAATTCATGCAAGATGAATTTCAGTCGCACCTACATTCCATTTTTATAAACACAACAATGCAGTTTCATTCTGGATGTGTCTGAAAGGTTGGCATCTGCCCCAAGTTCAAAATGAATACACTGGCATGTTAGACATCCCGTGCTAAAGTTAATAAATGCAAGTTGTGATGCAAGTCAGAGTCACAGAGGTGTGAGAGGGGCAGTGTGTGCACATGTAAGGGTGTTTCATTTTACCAAATTGCATTACTTTCAGTTGTGTGCCTACCATCTCCATTTCAAGACCTCACAGATTGATTCTTCTGCAAGTAATTATATTAAAAACACCCCACATTAGCTAGAACGTCTCTGCAAGCAGTTAGCTTGGTATTGACTTCATGCAATATTTTTTTTTACTTAAAAAATAAATAATTTGTCATCATTCATGATGATTTTTACCAAGCGCAAAACACTGGACCTGTACTGACCCATACATCTCTGAATAATATGAGTAGACCCGATGCTTATAAAATATGGATGAAATTCAGATATTAAAGGCAGTATAATACTGGCCCATGGGATCATGGCACGAACAAAAAAAAATTATGATATTCTAGGAAACTGTATAGATTAAACAGACATGTGGAAAGTGGTCATGAATGTATGTGATGAAAGTAGGCCAGTCTTGGACCACCTAAGGCCAGGGAAGTGTTAAGCTATAAAGTAGTAAATGCGATACGCTGCTGCATGATACAGTAATACATTCTTCTGAAAAATACAGATGATTGTACTGTGGCTGAGCAGAATTTCCCGAATGTAACAAATGCAAGTCCTTTCATAGTCAGCCAAAGAATTTCCGTCAGAGCAGATTCTTCAAGCTAACATTAAGCTAATTCTTGTGCTTCTTCCAAGTGAGCTGCAAAGTGGTCAGTGCTACAAATGTGTAGTGGATACATCACGATAATGTAGCACCTGGCCAAGAAAATTTTAAAGTTGCTTCACAGCTGGACTGAACCTCATGAAGGACATGCAATGGATATTGGACACCTCACAAAATGTGTATTCGAGCTTGCTATTAGCATCCTTGTTATAACCTAGTTATATAACTTAAAGTAAGTGAGTATGCTTTCCGTTTGTTTTATGTGCAGATCAGAGATATACTCGAGAAAAGTGTAGTTAGGTATGGCTTGTACTGGCACAGGAAAAGTCTAGGTATATTTGTCATATAGTTATACATATTTGTAGCTTTGCGTACACAGTGGTATTAACCCACACAGACAGGTTTTCTTTGTTCTTAATCCTGTTTATGTCTTGTGAATTTTCATCAAAAAAAACCCTATACAAACTTCATTTGAAGTACATGAAGTATATATAACTTACTATACTACTTCAAATATTCTTCATATGTTCCTAATCCTGTGTATGTCTTAGGTGTTTTCATATTAATTAGCTTCAAATCTACGTAAAGTACAGTTACAGGTATTTCAAGTAGCTAATACCTAAACCTAGATCCAAATGTAGTACCAGACAAATATTACATTATATATTATATAGATATTATTAATATTCGATTCCCTGGGCAGGTTTAAGCACACCACGGCAATAAGAGTCCCGGTGCAGAACTTCTAACATTACTATCACCTACCTACATAAAAATGAGTACCTGCAGAAAAAGCAATTAAACTAGTACTTTACAGAGAGTATACTTAAAAGTGAACTTTCAAAAACTACAAAGTGGGATAAAAGTTTATGAACGATATACTTATAAGTTCTGTTTTAGTATAATTAACAGTACAGATGCAGTACAAAATGAAACTTAGATGTAAAACAAATGCACTCAATGCTTACTACTCTTAAGCCTGAGATACATACATAAACTACAACTAAAAAGTGAGCCAATTTAGTACTAAGAAGTACTGAATTAGTACACCGATACTAGTACACTTACCACATAAAGTGTACTTGGGAAATATAGCTGAACCTAATAAAATGATCTTTAGGTATACTGTTTTTATAAGTGTAGTTATACCTTAAAACAGTATAAACACAAATTTCCACCATTTAATAACAAAACAACTACTCTTCAACGTTCTGCACAAGATCCCAGGCCCGTTTGTTCAGACTAACTGCATACAATCAGACTGTATTGGAACTTGCCAATGTTAACACCGCGATAGCTGCCGTGTCTCTACACCTCTGGAACCCTTTTTCATGGCCTGCAGTGAGGGCTGGGCTGCAGTGCTGATCATGAAAACATAATCGGATGGTGAGAGGAGCAGAATGTAGAATGACGTTGAAAAAGATGTGATGTCGTCAGTATCACCCACAGGCAGACAGAGGCTCATTCTTTATCAGGAGTAACTTCTTTGAAAAACACTATTCAGAAGCACCGCAGCTTTCAGCACGAGCGCTGTTGCGTCTCAATGATCTTCGGCGATAACAATAACAAACTCTTAGATGAAGGTGGTTGAGTTGGACTGAATGCTTGAAGATTTTTATCTGGGCCACTTTTATATCATTTTTCTGCAAAATGCACAAGCAAAAAAAATTGATTGTGATTTTTGCTTCTCAGCAGTTAGTTTCCACATTTCCACCAAGTTTTAATTCATCAATACAGACAATTCACGTATGCTGTAGCTTCAGTACCATTGGCTTCCCTGGCATTTCCATAATCTACCGTTCAAGAGACTCTATTCATTTTATTAGCTATTCTTAGTCTGAGCTGATCCTGCCTCTCTGAGCTGCTTGAGAACCAGCTGGAGCTTTTTCTGTATTTTTCTGGACTCTTGACTGGTCCAGCTCCACTTCTCCAGTGTGCCAGCTGTGTTTGTTTCCGGCAACTACAGTCTACTACACTAACAAATGCACATTAAATGGTGGCGCACTACTGTTGTTGTCGGGTTTGTGTAACAGTTTGGGATACAGACTTTGTGTTTGCTGTAAGTGGATCGTGAGGGAAACTCTTTTTTTTGCAACATCTCTATCAAGGTGAACAGAAAAAAAATATGTCAACATTTATTAAATATTGGGAACAATTTCTGTTTTGAAGTGTTTAAATATTTGTGGTAAAAAATGATTTAGATGGAAAGTGTTGGACAGGTTTGGAAAGGGTCTGGCATTCATTTATTGAATTCTTTGATTTGTGTGAGGTCATACTCCTAGTGCGGCTACCAAACACTACTTTTCTTCAACCACTGCAAACGTTCTAGGAAAAGTTTATGGAAGAACCGAGCCGCTACAAAGCCTAACACTGGGCTTATTTTTTAAGCATCATCAGATGGAATTTTGGCTTAAACAGGCAGAAACGAGAAGCGTCTCTGGTTTCTGGCGGAGCCGATTTCGATGCTGGAAACCGAACGAGCCCTCTCTTTCATCCTCCCCATATAAAGCAAAGTCTTCCTTTCCATATCCCTTGGTCGATGCACACAACAAAAGACAAAGTGTTCACGCCAAAGGCCTTGTGTGGAAAAGGCATCAGAACATATTATAGACCTCCATCATCTCGCTTGAACTGTGCTTCACTCAGCTTTCCTCTGGAGCCGCGGCATTCCCACCCTCGCTCGCTCTCCCTCTCTGCTTCTCTTTCATCTGAATCACCACGCCGCCCTTTTCTGTCTAGCACCCTCTATACCTTCTCCTTTCCTACTGGCCTTTGCTGTCCCTCTACCACCCACTCTCTCCGCCCCCCCCCAAGTCTCTCTCTCTCTGTCTCTTTTCCTCTTCCTCCATTCTGAGCTTCATAAGAGCTTCTTCCTTTAATTTACCAATCCTCCAGTGAAGGAGGGGCAGAGTGAGCTCCATGGTAACCTGGCACCCAGCCATCTCATTACACCGCCAATTGATTCTGGCCCACTGCCACGCTGCTGTCCCCTGCCAGCTCACTTCCCATCATGCACCTGACATCCCCCAGCCTGTCTGCCGCACAGGAGAATTACAGAGTGCCCCACAACCTGCAGCCTCTTATTCTCGCTGTAGTGCACGCTCCTGCTCCAAACTACAGCAAACAGCCGCTGGTTTTCGTTCAGAGACGGGGAACACAAAAGGAATGGAGCGTGAACATATGATAAACAATGACCATATGACTTCACATCATCTTCATCCTGAGATCTACTATCCTCAGAACTGCAATACAGCCTTGTCCACATTACAGGGATGTCCAACGAATGCCCAACGGAATCCTACAGAAGCGGGCAGATAAATGGTCAGCATGGGGGAAAGATGCTCAGATGTGCAGACCCTCCCTGCACACCTTCTACTGTCTCTTTCAGATGGTAGATGCAGGTACTTTGACATCAACTGTGGCCAAAGTTACTTATAGGTTCTGTGATGACGTCTCAGGATATAGTTGGAGACTTCTTGAAACCCTTTGAGGTCTGCTCATGGATGGCCTGACCTGACCATGTTGGCAGTTATTTAAATGCTCCTCACTTGTAAAATACTTTCCAAACAGTAAAATTTCTAATTTCTAACTGCTCCGAGATCTTTTTACATCCCCTCCAAGACTTTCTATGCATCATTTGCATAGAAGGCCATGGTGATACCACTCACTTGGAAGGTAACTTCTTGCACGGTAATGGAAGACTTTATTGACCCATTTGTTGTTTAGTGAAGCTGTAGACCAGGGGTGGTGATTCCAGTTCTGGAGAGCCGAATTCCTGCACAGTTGTGTGCTTTTCCTGCTCGTGCACCCCTGATTCAGCTTACCTGTCAACTGCCAGGTTTAGCGCGTCTGTTAGAGCAGGGAAATGAGCGAACTGTGCCGAACTCCGAACACCGCTGACAACCCCTGCTGTAGACAATCCCCAGCTCTAGTGTTATCAATGGTAACGTTAAGCTACTGAGGTACAAATGAACTTTCTCAGCTAGGTTAGACTTATCAACTGTTCTAAAGGCCCAAAACCAACCAATAACTACTATGCCTGGTTGCAAGGATCCCATCAAATTGCACACAGGGAGTGCTGATGTCTGGAGCGCAAAACACACGTGTGGGTAGCGACACAGAGAGTTCCTAATTACATTTCGAACAAGTTTTCCAGCAATTTCAACTTCAGCAAAGTTACTGCTTTGATTATTTGATTACTGAAGGCCTTAGTACATATATACGATCGCTGGTAACGATACATCCGCTCAATGGCTTGCTGTGCAGCCAATTAGGGGGATTTATTTTGGGGGGTTATGAGAGGAATTCGTTCGCTGGGGAAAGCTGGTATATACAAACGATTTGAAACTACTCTGCCTGCTGCAGCTGGTAAAAGACTATTGGCAGTGAGAGTTAAGGACCCTGCCAACATCAGGCCCCTGAGCAGCAGCACATGTCTAAATGTACATGGGTTGTTTGAGGACATGGTAATTTATGCCACTCGATACTGACACAAGACAGGCTAGAGGAGGCCTTGCCTGAGGGAGAAGCATGCCAGGAATCTGAAGAGTTGAGGGGGAGAGAGAGAGAGAGAGAGAGACTGGCTCAGTTTGAGTACTGAGACCAGATGTGAGAAGAGGTGCCTACCTGCAGGAGAGCAAAGGAACACAGGGTCTGCTATAGAGAGCATGGCCAAACCCACACACTGGGTCGATAATGCTGGCTGACAGTAAGGTCATGCGGACGTATTGAATTGAAGTGTTCACTTTATAGGAGGCGACCGAGCTGACTTCTATTATTGCAATACAGATAACACAAAATACAAAAAAAAGTCTTAACTAATATATAAAACACTTACTCATAAAAACCTAATAGAGAACGAGGTTAAAATGTTGTATTTAGAGACGTAATGGTATGGAAACTCTGGGCCAACGACAATATCCAATATTCTTCATGTACATATCTGCTGATGCCAATATTGATACATAAACTGGAACTATAGTGATTGGATTAAGATCATTCAGGGCCCTATGATTTTTGTGGAGCAGAGACCACAGATCAAATTGTGGAACTGAGACAGATTTCAGATATGAAAAAAAGGAATTGATGAACTTTGGAGGAACATTGTGTAATTTGTTCTTATTACATTCACAGTGCTTGCTCAGCAAATGCCATCCTGTTATGCTCTAGTCTAGTCCTGAATTTTAAGATTCACTGAAAAGCGATATAGAATCTGAAACTGAATTTTAAGATGAATAGAAATGTGATTTAGATTCTGAAAATTAATTTTAAGATTCACGGAAAAGCGTTATAGAATCTGAAACTGAATTTTAAGATTCACTGAAAAGCGATATTGAATCTGAAACTGAATTTTAAGATTCACTGAAAAGCGATATAGAATCTGAAACTGAATTTTAAGATGAATAGAAATGTGATTTAGATTCTGAAAATTAATTTTAAAATTCACGGAAAAGCGATATAGAATCTGAAACTGAATTTTAAGATTCACTGAAAAGCGATATCGAATCAGAAACTGAATTTTAAGATTCACTGAAAAGAGATATAGAACTGAAACTGAATTTTAAGATTCACTGAAGAGATATAGAATCTGAAACTGAATTTTAAGATTCACTGAAGAGATATAGAATCTGAAACTGAATTTTAAGATTCACTGAAAAGCAATATAGAATCTGAAACTGAATTTTAAGATTCACTGAAGAGATATAGAATCTGAAACTGAATTTTAAGATTCACTGAAAAGCAATATAGAATCTGAAACTGAATTTTAAGATTCACTGAAAAGCAATATAGAATCTGAAACTGAATTTTAAGATTCACTGAAGAGATATAGAATCTGAAACTGAATTTTAAGATTCACTGAAGAGATATAGAATCTGAAACTGAATTTTAAGATTCACTGAAAAGCAATATAGAATCTGAAACTGAATTTTAAGATTCACTGAAGAGATATAGAATCTGAAACTGAATTTTAAGATTCACTGAAAAGAGATATAGAATCTGAAACTGAATTTTAAGATTCACTGAAAAGCGATATAGAATCTGAAACTGAATTTTAAGATTCACTGAAAAGCGATATCGAATCTGAAACTGAATTTTAAGATGAATAGAAAAGCGATATAAAATCTAAGATTCTTATCAAATCTAAGATTCACAGAATCAAGATATAAAATCAGAAAATACATTTTTAGATTTGCAGAAGAGCAATTCAAAATGAGAACATTATGTTCAGATTTATAAATATAAAATCTGAAACTAAATTTTATGGCTGGGGATGTCCAACCAAACATCCAAAATTAGGTTTTTCCATTATTTCCTATTTTCAAATTCAGTTTTAAAAATGACATCCCGCACTTTCAGGCAATCACACCAGGGTTCATGGTGTAAACTGCACCACAAAAATACAGTGAACTGAGACAAACAATTTCTTTGTTTGGTTCCCACCTGCAAAAATCAACTGAACTACTGAATAAATAAAGTCTGCATCAAACCAGATTTAAAGAAAGGTTTGAACGCGTCCACAAACTGACTCTGACAAGTGTTCTGTTTTGATCTGCTCTCACCTGCTAGAGCCCTGGAAGATTTTTGAAGGCTGAATTTAAAAAAGGGGTAAAAACTGAACGCTTTATTTGAAATTCAAATGGCTCTTCTACGAACCTTCAAATTTAGTTCCAATTCAGAATTTAAAAAAAAAAAAACATTCAAATGCAGATTTTTTGCTTTCAAATTCACATTTCTGAGGACATAATTCCCCATGCAAGATGTTCTTTCATCACGTTCTGCAAGTGTGGCTTCATGTTGGTTTTCTCTTTCACTAAGGCACACAAAAACTGCTTACTAGCACTCAAACCACCTGAGAAAAGACCATCATATTTGTCCATTCACAACTGCCAGCCATATCGGCCAGTGAAGCTCTGTGCAATCATAACTGCTGCAGTGTTTCATTTTTGATCAGAATAAATTATAGCTGAATTTTTTAGCTCCTTTAGATCGGCACCAATTTCATCTCTGAACATGAACATGACATCTGCACAAAAACACTGCATGATTTCATTCTTCACTGTGGTCCTACTGGAACGTTACACAGTAGACGGCTGAGGCTGCAGCTTTGCTGGTGGCCAACCGGGGCTGAACCCTCCAGCGTCCCGACATTACTTATTACACCACGCGCCTTAATGACCATTAGACTGCTTACCGGACATGATTAAGTCATAACAATAGCTCATTAAAGTGACTGCGTCTCCCGGGGGTATAATAAATACCCAGGAGCGCAGTAAAGACAGTAAAGCTAGGAGTACAGTGGGCTCTTTCTCATGTGGTTTTGGAGTACTATGACTGTATGAGCCATTTGCGAGTCAGAGGAGGGTGATGAATAACGTGCAGTGTGGAGGTCTGCACCTGCTCTGGCGAAGCATGATACTTCCTGTCGCTCCCTCTAATCTGCAACGAGTCCTCCTTTCTGATTCACTGCTGCCGACTGCAGCGTAGCTGAAGCACATCTCTGGACAACGTAGAACTGAAGTCACTGCGACAGCACAGGAGCATGCATTGTGCAAAGTTCCACAAGAAGACGTGAGGTAAAGGCTACACCAGTGACTCCAGTGACTCAAATGGCTTTGAGTAGGAGATGTGACTGCATGATCACGCTTTAAAAAAGGCACTCAGTGCTGGTCCACAAACTGCATAAAAAGCAGTGATGCTACCCCCAGATTTGCCACTGTTTTCCAAGCATCATTACAAATGCTCTTGGTAAGCACTGTTGCCATGGCGAGCTGAGCTGCAGGGAAGATGTTGGCTAAGCTTCCCTATAAACACATGTTTCCCATTTATTGTTCAGGGGCTGGAGGGAATCGTAAAATAGTTCGGAATTAAGCTAAAAAGACACAGGAAAAGTCTCTCTGCATCTTTCTGTATTTATCCAAATAATCTCCTTCAGTGTGACGAATGGATTAGATGGATGGGATAAAAACGAGTTGCAAAAAAATATACAGTGCTTTAAAGTACATGTGCGACATGAACTGCCTATCTGGAGCGGTACACTCTTACAAATAAAGGTGCTACAAACGGTTCCTTGAGCGATACCCCAGAAGAACTACAGTTGATCCCATAAAGAGTCGTTTTTGTAGAGACGTGTGAGGGTAAAGAACCTTAACATCAACTTCAGACTAGAAATGTTTCTATGCTCTTACGGCGGTGTGGAAAAATGATCCTTTATGGCCCCAAAAGTCGTCGTTCAAAGAACCATTTGTAGCACCTTTATTGGTGTAGATCTGTATTACTGCAGAGCGCAGTAAACCCACCATGATCAACATGTGGAACGCTCAGCCTGCTACAGAGCGCTGGACCAGGGCAACAACACCAAGGGACAATGACATATAGACATGAACTCAAACGCCCTTCTCCTCTCTTTTCCCTTCACCTCCCTCCTCCCTCCTCCCTCCCTCGCTCTCTCTTTCTCTCTCTCTCTCGCTCTCTCTCACTCAGTGCAGTGCGCCAGGCCCCTGCTGGGCTGGCTTTGTTTATTAATAGGGGCTAATACTCGACCCTGGTTCCTTCCCGTGGGGACAGGGTCCATGAATGCCCCCACTGTGCGCCTCTCTCTCTCTTTTTCTCCCTCTCTCTTTTTCCCTCTCCCTCTCTCGTCCTGTACCCTACTCATTCTCTCAGGGAATGCCAATGCCGTGAGGTAAGGAGCCTTTGTACCTCTCCAACCAGCATTCACTAACACACACACACACACACACACATCCCCACACACACATACTGGCGCACACAATGAGCTACGTTCTGGTGGATCTATTGTGAACCTGTACTCTCTCACACTCACAAATAAGGAAACATAATAATCTCCCGCGATTGACGTGCTAAAGGGCAGAGCTCGCCCTGGCGCTGCCGTGCAGTATGAAGTACAGTGTGTGTGTGTGAGAGTGTGTGTGTGTGAGAGAGCCAGACCGCACACACAGCCAACTAGCATCAGGGCGGGGTGTTTGAGAGTGCAGGTACTAATATACAAGACTTTTGAGCCAAAAAAACAAGCATAAAAAATAACTCACCATAGCGGAAGCTTTTCCAAGGTGCTTTTTTCTGAGCGGCTGATAAAAAAAAAAAGCACAAGAAGTGACCTTCTGGTAAAATGCGAGGCCTTGCGGTTTCAGTTACAGTAACAAACGATCAGGAGTTGTGTTCTATACACTCAAGGCCTCGCTGTCGCGACAATACCCTTCCCCCCCCACACAAAGCAAAAAAAAAAAAAATCTCCGGACACAAAATCGGCACCAAAACTTTTACAGGCGCATGCAAGCACATACCAGTTGCACTGTACCCTTGGACTAGGTCATCGGTATAACGGTTGGGGATGGTGAGGGGGTTAGACTGACCTGCATCTCCTCCTCTCCACCTCAGGATTCAAGCCCAAATGTCCCGCAGCACAGCCTGAAAACACAAAACACCTCACTGAGAATCAGACACGCACTCCGAGCACTCGAAAATGAAGTGCATTAAAGTTGTAGTGTGCTTTATTCACAACAGCATTTTTAGAACAAACACAGCTGGAACACCGTTTCCTTAAATGCTACCTTGTTGCTGGCTCTGCTCACCCAAACGAAAAAAGTTTCGAGAAAAATGTTGCTGGATTGAAAACAGTGTGTGACTTCCACATCATACAGTCTGATGTACTCTTACTTTGCTTCACATGGGTCTGTTTTTGTTGTAGCACTATTGCTACAAGCCCTACATATTAGGGCTGCCGACTGTCAAAATTGAAATTTTCCTACTTGAACTTGAATAGTCTTAGAAGCATATTTTTTCTAAGACGTCGCATATCCTAAATCCATAAGGATAAACACTAAACACGGCTTATTACTACAGAGTGCCTTTATTTGGGAGAGGACAGTTGGCTCGTCAGAAAACAAATAATTGCCCTGGAGTTTCTAAGAGCTGCTAAACAGCTGTTGCAGTGTCCCGATACATTCAAGTACATAAATTGTTTTCTTTTAATAACGCACATTTCTTGCACATTTAAAAGAATTTGATAGATATTAACTTTTTCTTATTTTGACATTCCTACCACACAGCCCGTGGACAGCCTTTTAGCATGCCAGTCAACTGGCCACTTTCTGTTGAATTATCTGGCTTCTGTTCTAGGCCGTTCACAGAGAATAAACTTATCAGAAAGGTAGCCTAGCGACTCACAAATTCAAGAGATAGTATGAAGGTTTTTATTCCTTTGCGGTCTTTTTTACCTGCTGAATAGGTGGTACTCGGTTCAGTCAATCGCTTCATGTGTTCATGGCTACTGAGACCGCTAGCCATGTTGAATTCTTACGCTGCCGTTTCTATTGGCTTCATCCGCAATAAATTAACCTACTGAACAGGTGTCATTGTATTCAGACATGAGAAAATGCCTCTGCCGCTCAAAACACACTCAAACACAATTCCCTAAAAAGCTCCACAAAAAAGGACCTTCTACAAACCACTTACAGGCACTTAGGTCTATTTGCCGCCTAGCAATAAAAAAAAAAAAAAAAAAAAACACCTATATGGTACTTACGGCACCAGATTACGCATCAGAAGGTCAACTGCTCTCTTTCATTGCAAATGTACTCACAATCATGCTTTTACTGCCTGAAGTTTTATGCTGAAGGTGAGAGCGACATACATTATCCATGTGCTTTAACCTACAGCACATTAAGAGATCAGAAGTTGCGTACGCATTAAGGATGTAGGGTAAACACACACGGAGGGGAAAAAAAAATCTTTTGCCACAACAAATCCTTCGCATGCATGAGAAGGATGTCCCAGCGGACCATGAATCCCTTGCATAAGCCCTGAATGAGCTCTTTACAGTTGTGCATCGCGAAGACAAGACCTTATAGCCACGCCAGCCTTGCACTCAATCCTCCCTGCTCACCCTGGGCCAAAAGCCTCATTATCACCCTGTATTAGCAGAGTTAGCGACTACATACGTGCTACTGGTGCATCTACGGCCTATACATAACGATAAAGGATTAGGACTAGTCAGAGGCAGATGGTCTGTTGTTGTTTGCTATTAGGCCTGAAGGGATTGGCCCACTCTGGCCTGGCATATTATAGTATAGCAATTATGGTTGCGCATGCGACCACTTCCAAGTATGGAAGTATGCATGCAACATTAATATGGGATTTGTAGATAATTTGTATATAACTGGGTGAATAAAAACGCTGAAGGAAACCTGCATTTAATGATCTCAGTGAGAGCACGGGTGCTAATCATAAGCAGCACATGAAGAAAATAGGAAAGTAGGGACTAAGCATTCTAGTGAAGACCGGCGCTCGCTAACACGCGGTGGGCACAGACGCTGCCCTTCAGATGGCAGATGCTGAATAATAGCAGAGAAAACGGGTAGCAGAGTTCTCGGGAGGAATGTGGATCTGGTACAAAAGGAAATGGGAAATGTATAAAACTCCCATATTAAGCGAATAATAACAACATGGCCCAGGGTGTCAAAAGACCCAATGTAAATAAATTGTTGGCAATAACATTTGGCATCCAAAGGCTGGGGTATTGACACAGGGAGCGGGAGGGCACTGGAGGCAGTTCAAATCCCGTGGCTAATAGCTGCTACACTTGGGTGAATATTTAGAATTTCAAGCAGCTGCACAGCATTGATGGGGGCGATGATATTTGGTGTTTTGCTTTGTGCCCTGGCTGTTCTCTGCAAGGGTTAGTGGTGTGTGCAGAGGTAGTGGCAGAAAATATTTCCAAACAGGAGTGAGGGACGAAGGCAAACAGAATAAACTAGAAATTTGGAGAAATAATATTTTCTTATGATGCCAGACTCTCAATTCTGTGCAAATGCCAGACTAGCAATTTGTACATTTAATGACATGCTTTATTTGATGGATATGTGATTGCTGTATTTCTACTTAGCGGCTCACTGTGAACTCATGAACATGGTGTAACTATAACGCATGCTTAATTATATACTCAATAAAAAGATACAAAGTAAAACGATACCGGAGGAAGGCATGCTCGGTTCCACATTTAGCTTCAATTTTAACACCAAATTAGTGCAGAACCTGACAGGACAGTTCTTTGTTCTGGTAGACAATTTGACTCATTATTGAAAGCCAAGGGAAGTTTTGAGCTAATCTTGTGTGATAATTTTGCATTGAAAACTTCCTTTTTTGAACAACAGCACAACAAGCGAGCCCATTGAATGCGTTCTTTCGGTTTTAAGGGAATGCTGTATTTTCTCATGTGAATGTGGAAGGTCTTTATGTCAACTTTTTTCTTTTTAGCTGCTTCATTTACCTTGTCACAAGCTCGTCTTCCACAAGCAAGTGGCCTTCACATGTTCTTCAGCTGTTTCTCACCTAGAGCACATCCTTTTCAGAGCTCCACAGCAGTTGACTCTGAACTGAATAAAGTAACAAAATAAATAAGATCAAGTCTTTTTTTACTATCACTTGCTCCAAGGTGTCAAAACCATTAATATAAAGTGTTGCAGAGTGGTCAGTTCTCTAGTATCTTAGCAACTACGAGTCTCCTCATAATAAAATGCTCTGTAAACCAGGTGAACGTACTACATAACTACACTGAAGAACATTCCAGGCACTTAAATACACAAAAACAGAACTTTTCAGTTCAGCCAAACTGATTTTCTGACAAGGATGCTTCTTGAGAACAAGAGTGTGAACATAATATGAAAACCTGAAGTGGGATTGGATGGAATGGAAAGGAACAAGAGGCCGCACTTCATATGTCGTCTGACTGAGGGCTCAGGAGAGTTTGCTGCTGGCACCAACACAGATCTGTCTGCCCGCCGCCGTTGTTGCTTACAGAGGGCTATACGGAGACAAAGCTGTGTCTGCCTTGGTTTGGGAAAGTTGAAAAGTCACTGGGTTTTTTGTTGTTTTGTGCCCCCCCCCCCCCCCCTCTTTCCACAACCTTCCCCATTTTTTCATAGGACTTGAAGGAGTGGTCCAAGGCCAGATGGCTGCCCCGTAGCCCTGGACTCAATACCTTCCCCTCTGACAGAGCAAGCAGACCGTTACACTCTCCAAAGAGGGCCTGAAAGAAAATACAGGAAGAAAAGGCCATGCCTTTCCAAATCTTTAATTACCCAACTGTCTGCTGCCGTTGCTTTTCAATGGCGCTTTCTGAACAGCCCTCCCTTTTTCGAAGAGAAAGGAATAAAAAAAAAACTCTGCCCCAGGAGGAGCCCCAGTACAGACCCTTTGCACAGAGAGAGAGAGAGAGAGAGAGAGAGAGAGAGTGTCTGTGAGAGACAGGAGAGAGAGATAGAGAGAGAGAGAGAACCTGAAGGAAAGGGGAAAAAAAGAAGACGGAGGAGGAGAAAAAAAAAAAAACACATAAAAGATATGCAAATGTATGTGTCTAGGGCGACACGCATTAACCAGCACTGGTGCCGTCTATTTTTATCTGTTGTCTCTTCGCAGTGAGGGGAAGGTGTGTGATGGCTTCCTTAAGCCTGGCTTTAAAGGCCCTCAGACAGCCTGGTATGAGCTCTTCCTGCAGAAATGTGCCACTTAATAGAGACACAAAGGAGACAGCAGTCTGAAAAGCAAAAAAAAAAAAAGAAAAGAAAAAGAGGAGGAAAACATGCTAAGGCACGGTGCATTGTAAAAATAAGCTTCTAGGAAATATCACTGGTGTCACGTCTTAATAAGGGACTAAAATAAAGGAGACTCAAACAAGCAGGGATGGAGTGAAACTCTACCTAAATAGACCGGACTGTTGTGTGGATTCCAGAGTAGCTCCACTCTCAGCTCACTGTAAGTAATATTCTGCCATATGGCCCCGTATTATCTTTTCAGGGTGCTGACAAAAGTGGAAGGGCCGAAAGTAATAGGCGTGCAGGGCGTGTGGCCAGGTTTGGAAAAGAGGCCTGAAACTGTAGCGCTGGCTGCCGTCTCCGCGTGTCCCGAATAAAGTCCTGAAACAACGCAGGGCGCTGAAAACGGATCTGCCGGAGGGGCCCGGAGCCGTCGCATGCCTGATGATGCGCGCTGGGCGTAAGCTGATATCCCATACAGAAGAAGCTCACATTCGTTGTCTGTCGGGCCGCAAGAGACGCTTTACAGACGCCTGTGCAGGTCGGGGAGGTGCATGTGGAAGGCCGGTGGAAATGGGACGGGATGAGAGCTGCATTTGTTATTGTTTGTGCTGAATGAGCTCGGGAGCTTGGAAACAGCAGGCTCGCTGCAAAGCGCCGCGCTCCTCCTCACAGCTTCACATATGGCACTCAAAGTGAACAGGGCTCAGCGCATACAAACAAACAAGGCAACCCAAAGATTGGCCCAAGCATAGTGTGGAAGTGGTTCAGTTTTCGGTGAGGGGGGGTGGGGGTGCATGCAGCGTGTGGGTATGTGTGCACTAGGAGTAAAAGGACTGGGAGACATGTCAAAATGACAGTGAGCAGGCAGAGTGCCGGCCTAGAGGACTGCAATGTGAGAAACGGAGATGGAGGGAGAGGGAGGGGCTGATGAAGAAACTGTGAAAGAGACGGCAGAAAAATGGAGAGTGACAACTAAAGCGGCAGAAAGAGGCAAAGTGGACTGAGAATAATTACAGTCGACATGAAAAATAGATCAATAAGAATCACCAGTCATAGGCCTCTCTTCCACTGTATGGCCAAATGGTTAATAAGGCTACGCTGTACTTTTCCGTGCCAGTACGCACCATTTGCTGTGCTGCAAAATCAGGACCAGGGAACGCGTGCTGTCTCATAATAACTACGTAAGTGTCGTTCTTCAGTCGTGTCCTGCACGGCTAATGTATCTAGAGAGACCGTAATTCATCTGTTTGTGTAATCTCCATGCATGAATCACACTCGTCTCAAACCATTTTATAGGGGTAGTGTTCCAAATAATCTAGGAATCCACTTAAACAAGGCTTGTGTTAGAAATTGAATGAGGTTTAATTGGAGTGTGTGATTACTTCGGCACGCAGTTAGCACTATGCTAACGGCTGGCAATAGCTCTGGTTCTGGCATAAAGGATGATATACAGTCACAGAATCATGAACACAGTCCAGCACAGCTGTTACACATCAGCTTTTAATACAGAAACCCTGCAGTTTGCTTTGACTTGTTTGCCTCCCAAAGGTAACGCTAGTTTCCATTAAGCAAGCCGGCTGTGCTAACGATGTAGTATCGTCCATGTTGGACGAGCCTGGTACCGCTGTCGTGCTAACGCAGAAGTAGCAACGTTGGAATAAGCCGGTAGGTGGGCTGTGCGAACACGGCAGAAGCATTGTTGAACGAGCCCGGTAGTCAGGCCATGCTAATGCCGCGGTACCGATGTTGGACGAGACCGGTATTGATACTGGACAAGGCCCATAACCAGCATGCTAATGACGCAGTAGCAACATTGGACGAGGCCGGTAGCTGGGTTGTGCTAATGTTGGGGTAGCGATGTTGGATCTCGCCTTAAATTTAGGATCTCGTGGCACAAGGGTGACGCAAATATGGAGCCAATCAGCGGATCCCTACGCTTCCCTTAAGGCTCAGCCCAGTTTGTAAGTGTACCATGTCGAACCATGTCTGTGTAGAAAAGCCCTGCAGGCTCAGAACAGTTCAGCCCTGCAGTGGAAAAGAGGCCATACGGTCATCAAACACTAGAAACACTAATATACTAGTATACTAATACTGTTTAAGGTCTCTCTTTACCTTCAAACAGCCTCACGTTCATGTTGTGAATCTCCTGTTCTGCCACATCCCAAATATGTTCTATTGAATTCAAAGGCAACTGAAGACCCGTGTTAGATGACAATTGCTTGGTGACATGGTGCATCATCGTGATGTAGCTAAATTCCATCCCATGAAGGGATGCACATGGCCAGAAACAATACTCAAACAGACTGTGGCACGCAAGCGATGATTGATTGGAATTAATGAGCCCAAAGTGTGCCAAGAAAACATTTCCCACACCATTACACCACCTCCACCAGCCTGGACTGACGACAGTATGCAGGTTGGGTCCATGGATTCATGTTGTTGGCATCAAATTCAGATGCTAACATCTGTGTGCTTCAGCTGAAATTGAGATTTTTCCATTTTTCCCCAGTCTTCAACTGTCCAGTTTTGGAGGTACATGGAAGACATCTTGCAGCTCTGTGCTTCAGTGCCAGATAAGCCGATCACAACAAAGGCACTAATCAATGTGCCTCCGAAAGGCGGCCTCAATTCAAACTGTTCTGGACCTATCCAGGTGCCGCTCATGCTCTGCCACCTGCCAGCTCCTCCGCCCGATGCTGCTCTGGCTTATCGTTTTGATAGCTCTTACCGCCGGTCTTTTGCCGTATCTGCGGATGCAGGCCCCGACGCTGCTGGAGCGCTCATGTTTCACACCGAGGCGAACGCGAGGCCTGGCTCAAGTTTCAGCTGCTTTTACACGCATGGCCGAGCTATGGCAAGGAGTTTAAGACAAAGGTACACACACACACACACACACACACAGACACAAGCACACACCCCAGCGCAAGCGTACAAGCTCTATACTTGCGGAGCTCAGGACATAATGGAAAAATCCTTGAAAAGAAGTGCGGGTCACATCCTGAGAGGATCCAGCAGATTTACGGCTTATGTTGCTTTGCTGGGCTCCATGGAGAAGCGGAAGGGAAGCCAAGGACTAATTGAATAGATAAAATCAAAGGCTGGATGAGAGAGAGAATTCTTTAGAGTGGAGAGGGTGAGAGAGGGAGAGAGGGGGGCGAGAGAGAGAGAGATAGACTAAGTAAGTAAGTAATGGAAAGGCAGCACTTATCCAACTCAGCTGATTGCCAACATTAAATGACATGAGGACGAAATAAAACAAACAGAATGCAATGAAGGTTTCGCTGAGACTGCGATGATTCACACTGAGATAAAGCGCCTACTGTACAGCTCATGAATGTAGACAGCTTTACTCAGCAGGCCTGGTGTGATTGTGCTGAAATGAATACAACAGTATTAAACGTCAAAGCAGGTCTCAGTGCAGCAACGTTAACGGCACTGTTGCGTCTCGGCCGCAGCGCAACAAATCCTTTGCACAAGTTTCACGCCCAACAATGCTCTCGCTGTGTCTGAGTGGACACGCGTTTCCGACCAAACAGACAGCACAACAGCCTCCTGTTTTAAGGCTGCGGATAACAGCCGGCTCTTCCTATCTTTACAAGTACCCGCTATGATAGCTTATCCGGTTTCCTGGAGCAATACACTGGACTACTGCACCCTTTCCCCATCGCTGAACACCTAAAGGCACCACTCACTTCTACGCATGTCGGTGGGTTTTTTTTTTTTTTTTTGCTAGTGAGTATATTCATATACTGTCTCATGTAATAGTGCAAAAACACACGTCCCTGGGTGTTAAGTGAAGCGAAATCTATATTCGGCGAAGTCGAAGGTCTATCTGAGAACGGGCTGGGAGTGGTCTTAATGTTATAATGAATGTGACGGACACTAGTGAACAAAATTTGTTTACGATACCATGGCAATGCACACAGCCTTGAGACATGGAAGTTGCGTTTCTTAGCTTTTTACTTTAAACTGCGCTTGTGATTTCACAGATCTGTAGTTTACTGAGGTACTTTGCCTCTCCGCTTTGGCGGTCAGCGGATCTCCTCAGCTAGGAACGCTTCATTTCCGAGGGAAAGTGGATAGGTGACGTGCGCTAGACGTTAGCCAGGTTGCTCAGATTTGAAGAGAGGATGGAGCCATGATAGGAGTGTGCTGGCGTAAACCTTAACCACTCTTAGGACCGCCTATTCCACATGGTCCGGCTTTGTAGGACTACATCTTTTCGAACCGGACTGCAACGCATAAAATGATACCACGCATTAAGTTCCGGTACCAGTTTCTCAAGTGGTTACCCCATGATTTAGCTCTGCAGAAGCTCGTTTTCTATGTTTTTGTAAGTCGCACTGTGCTGTAACACTGTACACCCATGGAAAACCCACTCTTCCGAGAATACTTGGGCGAAGAGTAGAGTATTATGTTCTCCTTATTGACTTTGAGTGTTTAGTAGTGTCTAAACTTAGGAAATCTTAGAATTTTTGTCTATTCAAACTAGCTGAGGTTATTCTTGAGGAAATAGTGAAGCACTTTTGTAAGTCGCTCTGGATAAGAGTGTCTGCTAAATGCCGTAAATGTAAATGTACACTGATTAGTCTGAGCCAAATGAAGATCTGGATGCATTTTAAATGGGTTAGGAGGTGTTACCAATCATGTCTTGGCCGACTGATATCTGGAGTAAATGATAAATTAAGCCAGAAATACACTAAAGACTTTCAAGATCAAGAGCAAATCAAAAAACGCCAAATGACTGTCGGTCCAAATGGCGACGACACCTTCTGCTGCAGTTCTATGTGGACTTACAGTTATTGTAGTGTAATGGTTCGGTCATTAGTCCACCTTAGTAACAACACTTTTACCTGAGGCAACTCTACACACTTCTGGTGCTCAACAAGTGCTAAAAACAAACACATGCACAAACAGGCACTAGGTTATTTCACACTTGCTATTAGTGTAGTGTGGTCTCGCCGCCCCCCTGGGCATCCATTCACAGTCTATAATCATCTTGTTTATTAGTGGGTCGAATGAGGGGCTGCCTGATGAGCACAGTGCAGGTCTGCTGCGGCATTCCCTACTGCTCCGTCTCTCTTTTGTCCTTTCCCCATCCCTCCATTATTCGCTGTAGCGCCGTTACGTGACTTTCTCCACCTTGGTTTCTTCCACAAGCCACCACAGCCCTACACCACAGACACCCCCCCCCACCCCCCACCCCACCCCACGAGTGCAGGCTGCAGTGAAGGTCAGGCTGAAAGTGGATGCTGTTTAACATGTACCGCTGGTGGGTCTCTGCAGTCAGTCACTAATGCACTGATAGCTCTGTACCCCTTGCCCGCCTGTGGCCATGCTCTGGGGAGACGCTCTGGCTCAGCCCTTGCATACTAATGCCCGTAGCACGGCAGCGGTCTGCAGCCAGTTCCGTCCACACACAGAGAATGAACTGCTCACGCTAGCTGCAGCATTCTGCACCTCAAGGCAGACCACTTAGTCGTTTGGCGAGACAGGCTGATCACTTTGGTGTCAGGCAGGCTATAACAGTAAGGATTGCATAATGTGGACTGAATTATTGTGGCTTAAAGCACAAAATAAATTTTAAAAAATTGTGGCATGTTAGAGCACTTTGGGGTTGAATAATATATCATTTTTTATTTATTATACTGTGGAAGTGTGTGATATGCAGATTAATCACTTACAGGGCTGGGTATTGGAAAGGACCTGGTGATGTTACGTATCATGATACAGGAGTATGATATACTGTGATACTGTAAGCAATTTTTATTGTTATTTTTTTTATAAATATGATGGTAAAACCATACCATCATATTTATAAAATCTGAAAAAGTTTTTTTTTTTATCCAAAATAGAGATTTTTCTCTCTTTTTATCCAATCAAAACAGTGAAGACAGATCAGATTTAAACACAAGATCAGTATCTGAACCACTGTCTGGCACCAATCTTTACACGTAAACTAGTCACTGAAAATCAATAACAATGAAAAACATAATATTGCGATACTTTGATACATTCCTCATTGTGTGCTGTGAGAATGAACTTCTGCTGAATTAAGGAATTCATAATACCCCACAAATATAAAGGATTTTGCCCATATCAGTATTGCAAGTGAAAGTGGCCCAAGTCCATCATTTTCAGTATTTTTATCATTTTTTAATGCATTTTCAGTAATAAGCCCAGCTGTCAGCCACTGGAAGTCCTGGCTCCTGTGATGCTGGCGAAGAAGCACTGCGTCAGTTTAGGAGCATGAACTGTTCAGAGAAAAGGTGGATACAGGTCACATTTAAAGGTTTGTGCGAACAGCCTAAAAACAGCAGATTCGGGCCACTTTACCTGCTGTGTGAACACAGCCTAAGTGATAATGAACAATATATTGTAATCACTGTATGGGATTTTGCCCATTATGTGCCTCTCAAAGCTGCCATCTGAGTGGCACAGCTGTTTAAGCGATGGCCCTTAAAGCTCCAGGGAACCTAAATCCATGTTTTCTTTCTGAGCAGGCTAATCTTGCTCTTGAGGGTCTAAATATACTTCCAATAACCAACCAGGAGAAGCACTGTTCAGATAACGGTCGTCTAGAGCAAGCAAGGGTTCTGCGAGGCCAGGGGAAAGCCGGTGAAGCTAAGGTAAAAAGTGCTAAAAGCACTTTGTATTGTATTTCAAGCATGTACTTCCTGGCTGCAAACTTGGCAGTAAAAGGAATCCTAACATTTGTTGTTACAACATATTGGAACACATATTGGAACAACCTAAAATATGGACTTTTCCTACTATATCCTTTAGCACAAGTGTGAGGAACTCTGGTCCTAAAGGGCCGTATACCCGCACAATTTTGTGGTTTTCCCCACTCATTCACACTTGATTCAACTTACCCTGTTAACTGGCAGTTTTAGTAGATGTTTTAGAGCAGAGAAATCGTCAAACTGTGCTGGACTCCATTCCTCAGTCCCTCACCCAACTTCAGCAACATATTCCAGCTTCCTATGATATCAGTATTGCGATAACAATTAACAAGCAATATATTGCGCAGTCTTACTATCCTGCCATAAAATCTCTCTTTGCTGCCAAACTCTTTGTGAGAGAGTCAGTGCTTGTTCATTATTAGCTGTCACACAGTGATTTAACGTCCTGTTTGCCGAAGCTTTAGGGGCTCATAAAAGTGACTGGAAGGAACCATTGCCACTTCGGAAAAATGCGTCCCATTCAAACACACAAGCGTGAGTAGCTGCAGATACAGTCCAGTTCTTTCTCCATTTCCCTGAAAGTTCTGTACCCAACCACAGGTATTTCTTACTGGCTAATCTCTGTCACTTTAGAGCACTCAAAGCTCTGAGCTGCCATTGGCTGAGATTGCCTCAAGTAAGTGGTGAAGATGAAGCGTCGCCATGCTATTTAATCAGCCTACAGTGAAAGAGAGATTTGCTGCAGAGAATTCTTAAAAAAACAAGGTGTCAAACAGTTCGCTTTGGGTTTCCTGAGAAAAAGAAGTTCATCTCTTTTCAATTTTTGCACATTTGGTGTGAAACTTTAAAAAAAAGTTTAAGAAGGGCTCTAGACCAAATCGATGTCGAAGCCAGAAACCTAACTGAAACCCTTCTTTTAAAAGGTAAGTGAGTCAACAGTGTTTTAGCTCAAACTGGTCATCGTACAGGATCCCAAATGAAAGTTTCTAAGATGTGGAAATTGCTTTGGTGTAAATAGTAGGAGCTGAAAGTTTACACGTCAGATCGATAGCCATATCTGTTTAGTATGCTCTGTTTCAGCACGCATCCTGTGGAACATTTGGTAAAGTAGCTCCATCTGGAATGAACTCAGTAACCTCTACCTCTCACCCTTCCTCTCCCTCTGTTCTACTCCTTCTGGCTCACTTTCTTCTCTTCTGCTGCCCCTGTCTCTCCCCCTCCAGCCTCTCCCTCTCCTCTAGGCTCTTCCCCTGCTTTTAAGCTCTCTCTCACTCTCTCTCTCTCTCTCATCAGTGATTTTTTGTACGCTGCGGTCCCTGGCCTTGGGGAGAAGATCCGAGGGTTGTCTCGCCCCATGTGGCTCTTTACGCTGCCCTCCTGACCTCAACACAATTAAACCCAGCCACTCTGCTCACACTGCGATCATCCAAAAGAGGTTTTGAGTTCAGACCTGCCCCATCTCTGCTTCCGCACTGCAATTCAGACAGACAAAAGGAGGAGGTCTTTCTTTTCAAAATGTCAAAAATGTGTAACAACATTATCCTAAAAACAGGACCTGAACGTAATACTGATTGACTGATAATACTGGCTGATATTGTCCACAAGTGATTTTATCAGTATCAGCAAAACCAGTACAGATAACTCGCCAATCGTGTATAAATATATTACAGCAATAAAGGCAGTCAACACTTAAGACAGTGAGTTTCTGAGACACAGTACAATACGATAGAGAATGAATAACTATATCTGTCTGTAAAGCACTGCATACACACCACCAGTCAAAGGTTTTAGAACATCCCCATTTTTCCAGTTTTTATGGACATTTATGCAGTTTACGTCCAGTGGATAGAAAATTGACTCAATTAACAAACCCAAGCATAATGTCTAGAAAAAGACACTTAATAAAGAAACACAGACAGGGCATTATAACTCTTCTAAGTGTAGCTCTTTCCTTTAGAGGAATTCATAAATAATACAGTCAGAGTGTTGTGAGTACAGTTTCCTACACCATTAAAAGACTCTGAAAACTGAAGACAGACCCAAATCCACAACAGCACCGGAAGACAAGTTTAGGAGAGTCAACAGCTTGTGTGAGAAGTGGCTCGTATCTCACACCACCTCGTATCTCAGCTCAACACTGGACCTAGTCTCAGCATTACCTGTAAAGAGGAGACTTGGAGCTGCAGGTTTGACAGGTGGAGTGGCAGTAAGAAAGTCAACAAAGATGGCTAACTGTGAAAAGTAGGCTTGTCTGGACCGTCCAACACATTTCATATCAGCCCAGCTGTATCTCATCACCACTGCAGTAATCATTCCAGCTACAAGCAAACGGCATTTAAATAAAAGCTACAGTTCCTGTTCACTGATAATGAGGCGTCATTTTTACAGAAGTGCTTTTTAAAAATAACAGTAAATATTTCTCTCTGTTAATATGTGTTCGGCCCCCATCAACCAAAGAGTTCGGCTGGATTTCCCACAAGAGCTCATTTAGTCAAATGTATATTTATGGTGGCCTGCAAACGTTTGCAAGCAGAACAATCAGTAAGCCATGGGCTCCTCTAGGCAGCTGACACTTACAATAATGAATGCCCACAAAGCAGGGGAAGGTTTTTAACAAGAGAGCAAAGCATTTTCAGAAAGCCATTATCTCAGTTCATGATGTAATTAAGAAACCATCTTGCAGGAACGCTGAAGGTCAAGTTAAGGTCTAGAAGACCAAGGAAACTTTCTGCTTGTAAAATTGTTATAAGGACAAGTCAAAACTTCAGTTGGACTGCAAAAGACCCAGCAGACTATGCAGTGGTGGTGCACTGTTCTGCTGTGCAGTGACACCTGCACAAAAGCCTTGACCTATGAGCCCTTTCCTTTTTTGTTATTTTGAAACTGTAAAAGACAAAAATAATAGTAATAACAGTAATAGTGAAGACGTGTTATCTTTAATTGTATGCCTTTTGGAAATCCTTCACAGTAAGAACACATGCTATTTACAGTAATAAAAAGTTGGCCGAACTTTTGCATGCCACTATACATATATACAGTGTATGTGTGTGGCAGTTGCTGGTGGTTCAGCTGCTCAGCTGCTATATTTATAGACCGGAGAACACAGTGAGTGAAAACAGCTGCATGCAAACTCAATAAGAGAGTTCCATGCAAGAACCTCATCCACATCCATGTTAAACTTGATGTAATGACGTAATGTAAGGCCTTAAAACACTACTTACTCACTTATGAACTGCAGCATCAGATGTAATCAAGAGTTTGGAGGTGTTTCCTGACCAGTCCCTGGAAAATAAAAAGGTGCAAAAATCAGCCTATAGAAAGAATTCAGCAGACACGTCACTTTCTCGTTTCCAGTTCGTTGAAAGCACACTGCGACGAGACCAAAATGAATCCGCCTTTATATTCATCATTTCAGCTGCAGTCCTACTGCAAACGCAGCACTTAAAAGTGTTCACTTTTCCATCTTTTTCATCTCACACAGCTGGACGGCCCATGCTTAAGTGCATCACTCAAGCTGCTTTTCTCGCTGGAGCCCGACAGCCTACAGTAGAGAGAGCTGGAAAACTCACACTGCATGTTATGGTGATCATTATCTTTATTGTTATTTCTCCCTGCCAAAGATAGAGGCCATTCTTCCCATTCCTTGTCTGGACTCCGCTATTCGAAATCTGGACTCCTTCAAAGAGAAAATTCTCATTTGCGATCGACTTGTTATTTCTTTCAGCACATTTTCAGACAAGCGGCCCAATTCTGGGCACCCAGTCAAACAGCCGCCTGACAAAGGTGCTTTTTGCATGAGCCAGTTATGCATTATTTTATGTACCACCCATATTCCGACAATTCCCACTTCGTACGCTAAAACTGGTGAGTAATTCATACCCGCAAGCAGACTGACTGTACTAATCAGTTGCAGGACACCATAATAATACTAGTCATTCTGCAAGGAAGTCCTGGTGTAGGAAACAGTTTTGGACTAGCCAACTGTAGCACAAGACGGGAATAGTTAGCAGGGTAGCTGTGGGATTCTGCTGTCCAATTCTGGCACACAGGGCAGGATTTTACTAGCCGAAATCCCTTCACAGAAGGGAGTATTCTATTAGCTAATCCCAGCACAGGATGGAGTATTTTATTATCCAGTCCCAGCACAGGAGAGAAGATTCTATCAGCCGGTCTCAGCGCAGGGCAGGGTACTCGATCCTAGTAAATCCTAGCACAAGAGAAAGGATTCCATTAACCAATCCCAGTGCAGCAGGCAAGACTCTATTAGCCAATCCCATAGAATAGCGCAGGACTCCATTAGCAAATTCAAGCACTGGAGAAAGAGTACTGCTAGCCAATCCCAGTGCATGAAGCAAGGTACTACCAGCCCTTTAAAGTGTATATGGCAGAATTCCATGACCCAATCCCAGCACTGAAGGCCGGAATCGATTACCCAATCCAAGCGCGTGATGCAGGATACGACAAGCCAATGCCAACCCAGCGCAGGAAATGGGAGTATATTAGCCAGTCTCTGTACAGTCTCTTCTCGCCAGAGTGAGAGACAAAAAAAAAAAAGGTGCTAGACATTTTTCTCATTATAGCTGTAGTCTCCACTAAACCTGATTTCATTGCTAACTAGGGTTAATTAGAGCCCAGCATTCCGAACTGAACAAAGGTAAGGAAAAGGAGAGGAGAGGGCTGTTCCAGCTTGTTTCCACTTCTCCCTTCAGTAACCTGCCTGCTACCACGCAGACTCTGCCATTTTCCCCTCATGCTGACGGCTTCAGTGATTAAACAGAGAAACCACAGAACTGCCAACAGCCCAAATGAGCAAGGCTATAGTTTAACCTATTAGAAATATTATTAATGACTGAGCGTGGAGTGAACATACAGCAAATGGCAATCTGGTAATTAAGCTTTCAGCTCATATTATGGTATACATATATATATATATATATATACACTGAGTATCAGAAGTGAACTAATTACCATAAAGGCAAAAACACAGTACTTTCTCTATATGAAATTAACAATGCTTAATGCAATTCCCTTACATTCCCGGTGGCCTTAATCCTTAATCTCTCAAATATTTCCGCAAACTACAAAACAGCGGGCATATTCCACTACGCAATTATGGGTTACCTCAAGTCACCACAAAGAAGCCAAGGATAAATTGTTTACATTCCTCCCCAGTAATTCGGTATTATAGCACAAACTATTGAAGTCTGACATCTCAAAAATCCTGACAAGGTCAGCGTGTAACACCGCGCTGCTCTACATTTGAGCTTCAGTTGGAATCTGTTTAAAAGCATCTGTGTCGGTCTCCAGCACGGCCAGTTGCACTTTCCATATGTCGTTACTGCAGCTCCATATGTGAGATGCACTCGTTTCTCACTGTGAATGCTGTTCAACAAATCTTTCATATGTGATGCTCAATGGTGCACCGCAATTCGGCACGACTCTTTTTCAGTACAAGAACATACCATGACCATAACACTGCTTTACTCATTTACTCACTTTACTTTACTGCTTTACTGGAAAAAAACTCAAATAAAAGCTAAACTAACCACACACTGCCACGAGAACACAGAGCAGACTGCAACAGTATCTGGTAAGACTCGGAATCGTAGCAAAAATAATCTGTTGTTGTTACAGTGTTAAACTAGCCTTGGCTACTGTGAGCCATTGCTGTGCAATTCATCCATTCTGAGGAAAAATAACAGGGTTGTAAAATTGCATCTGAGCATTTCTTAACCCCAACCAAAGTCACACACTTTCTACTTATATATCAGTGACTGCCAATAGGATTTTAATACCACTGTTCACCCCCAGACTGTAGATTTACAGGGTATATACACAACAGATTTAGAGCTTTTTGAAATAGATGTGATCATATTCTTTGTTATATTGTTGTTTATTGTATCTTTTAAATTCAAGTATAAACATGAACAATAAACAGTATGCAGATTGTAGCTGGTATAAAACTCATGCTTATGTCTATGTATGTGTTATATATGTAGAGTTTAGCTAGATGATGGAGGATGGTGTGGTCTGCTGCAGTTCTCATGTCTCTGCCTGCCTCTGTGCAGACATCAGCCCGCCATTAGAGATGGCAGCTGTGCTTTTTTTTCCCCCTCCTCGGTGTCCTTGAATGAACCAGTGTCCCATTTGCCTTCATCCCTCCCTCTACACTCTCTTTCTCACTCGCTTTCTCTCTCCACCTTTCCACCCCATTATCTTCCATGCTCCTCTTGCTCTCCTTCTCCCTTTCACTTCTTAATGTTCTTGACTTGTTTTGGCACTCCCTCCCCTAACTCTTCACCCTCAGCCTCTCCTGCTGCTTCGGTGCAGTGTCTGCACAACACACACACGCACACACATAATACTAGCACTGTGATCATAGCAGTATGTACTGTAATCATGATGTGCTTACCATACATTGAAGAAAACCCTGCACTGGTCAATCAATACTGTGACGAGGTTAAAGACAGACCTGCATCCTTCCAAGGATTCAGTTCCTCCAAACAACCACAGAAACATCTTATATCTTATACTCTGATAGGTCAGGATACTCACAGCTATAGGTGGCATCGATCTGGTGCCAGTTACAAAATCAGGTTGACATCAGCAGAAAACGTTGGGTGGGATATTAGAAGGCACAGGGAATGAATCCAGTGAAATCCTGCAAAAGCTTAAAACAGCACACACTCACATTGTGATGTGATGTTATTTTTATGTGTTCTTTCTGTAAAAATAGCAGATAGCAGAGTGAAGATAGTTTCAGTATCTTAAGCCTGACAGCCTACTTTTAGATACTCATATTAAAGCAGCATTATGCGAGAATTGGTATTTATAGCGCATGGGCTCCCCCAACAGCCTGGAAGTGAAATTCACACTTTAAGCCATCACTCTGCACATGCATTTCTGGACAAACTGAGCAATACAGAACTACTGCCACTGAAAGTGAAAGAATCAATATCACAGGAATTCATTTTTATTATTTTTTTTATTATTTTTTTATGTATTATCCAACCCACTCGTTAGTACTCTCCCCCATCACATGAAATGCTCCCAACACTGAAACGGGGAGGACTGACACATGCCACATCTTACACATGCATAACCAGCCACCGCCTCTTTTTGAACCACTGCAGATGCAACGACACCAGGTAAACCAGCTCTAGTAGACTCCAGTGCCAGCTAGAATGAGACTGAAGCAATGCAGGGAGGAAAAGAGAGGGAAAGAAACAGACATCTACCCAGCTGCTGAGGCAGGCAGCATGAGACGGGATATAAACCAGCACCTCAGGCCACTGGATAACTCAGAGCACAATATTAGAGACATTTTAAAAGAAAAATGACTTTTTTTTTAATATACTGGCTTACTCAGTTCTTATGAGCGCTGTCCAGCCCACTTCACCGTTACATGGTGCAGCTAGACACAGGCCTGGAGTGGCAATGTCAGAGGTGCTATTCTTTTTTCCAGTCAGTGAACCTTCAAAATGATTCCAAAGTAGGACTGAGCGAAATGGTAAAAATACTGTATCACTATATTTAAATACATAAATTTAAATTTTTTTCACGATACGCGATATTTATCACGATACATGTGATCACAGACTAAAAACATCAGTAGCGACAGATTTTTAAAAAACTACTAGTGATTTTTATTCAACATCTGCTGCTCTTCATCTAATTAAGCCAGTCTAATTACACTGTCTGTAATGAAACCTGCAGCTGATCAGTGTTTATTAAGCACTGACAGTCTCCTCCATATGCTTAGAAAAGCATATTGTTATCGCGATAACAGAATTCATCATGATACAATAAAATATCGTCATATTGCCCAGCTCTATTCCAAATATCAATTTCAATAAAAATAAATAAATAAAAAAGCAAATCCTCCAGATTATAACACTGGTAACGAATAAAACCCTGGACTGTGTCACTGTGTCACCAGTATAACAAAAGCCAATAAACAAAACAGAACTAAGACTAAAACTAAAACTAGATCTATGAGACTCCTAATGACTACTTGTGTAACTTGATTCAAATATAAGTCACTCTAGATAAGAGCATGCTGTAAATGTAACTGAAAGGTCCTGGGAAGCGAATGGCTCCGAATGGCTCTCTATTACAGAAATTCAGTCCTACATACCTGTATATAAAGGTGCTTAAGAGGCTTCTTTGAGGGATGCCATAGAAGAACCACTTTTGGTCTTTTTAGCACAAAGGTTTCATACATTTATGTATTTAATGCATGTATTTAAATGCATACCAAATACATTTGGTTTAGCATATTTTGTGAAGTCCCACAGGGTTCCATTTTAGGGCCTTTGGAACTGATGTTAAATATCACAGAAACATAGTTATAAGAGTACAGCACTGCAGTGTGGGCTTACATCCGAAATCGAAGGGGTTACAGAACCTTTATGTCATTGAAAGTTTCAATACCAACTGCAGGGTTCTTCCTAAAACCTTAACATTGTATAGACGTTTCTATAGAGACCCTGTGAAGGGATCTTCACACATCTCATTACCCAAATTAATTGAACTTACAACTACACAATGCAATTCAATGCAATTCCTCTAAAGTTGTCACACAAATAGCCTTTTGTGGCACCATTATTTATTTATTTATTTATTTTTACAACCACTGCGTAGTGATAAATATTTCAGTTCCTCAGTCAGTTCACTACACACACACACACACACACACACACACACACACACACACACACACACACACACAATTCCAAACACTTCTATTATCTCTTCCAGATGTTTTATTATATTAGCCTTATAGCTCTAGTTCAAGAAGTTAAAGAAGCACAATTTAGACACATAAAAAAGACAATTATCAAATTTATTTGGGATGACTGGGAAATTATGCAAATTTAATTAACTATTCCTACTTTTATATCACACAAGTAGCTGTGGTGAAGTACTGACCACAGAATCCTCCCTCCCCACCTCTTCTTTGACGTCTCTCAGCAGCACCATAAAGGGGAAGAAATTATACGGCATTACCCACACATTCTAAATATGAATATTAGTACGCATTTGACCACACACACACACGACCACACACACACACACACACACACACACACACACACACACACACACACACACAGAGAGAGAGAGAGACACATCCTCAGACCACCTCTGAAATACGTGATCACAACCCAGCCACTCTCCGCCTCACTCGTTCTCCTGCTCTCATCCCTCTTGCACTCTCCCCCTCCCTCCTCTTTCCCCTCTCCCTCTATGGCTGATGGGAGAGGGTGGGGTAAATCTGCACCGGTTGCCATGACACCAGACAGCCCTTGGTTGGTGAAGGCACGTAGTTTCCTCTGCTCTATTTCCCCAGAGCCTTACAGGGAGGGGAGAGAGTGTGTGTGTCTGTCTGTCTGTCACAGCTTGAGTGAGAAAGGGATACAGAGACAGATAGAGTGTGCATCACGTGTGAGTTATGTTAAATTACAAATCATGCAAATGTGAAGTCTGCAGGTAGTAAGTGTGTGTGTGTGTGCGTGTGTGTGGAAGGGGGGGGGTATAAGTGCCAACGCTACAATCTCTCTGCATGTCCATTCTATGCTGCCTGACACCTCTCATTCATGGCTTTATGCCTGCAAAAACAATACTACTACTACTACTACTACTACTACTACAGAGCTTCTACACGATTACTCAGGTATACTGGATCAGTTACTGTAGTATACTATGCAGCACTGCACATAGATATAAGGTACTATACACCAATACGGTACTATAGAATTTGATTCAATAATTCATCCCTTTACAGTACTACTGAATATTATACAATACTTCAGTCCTATACAGTTCTATAGATTATTGTGCAATACTAAATTGTCCTTAAATAGTACAATAAAGTATTACACAATACTACATCCTTATACAATAGTTTGGAGTAAACAATACTGAATCCCAATAAAATATAGACTATACAGACTCTTACAGTAGATCCTTATGTCGTACTATACAATTCTACGTCACTAAACAGTACTACAGTGTGTTATACAATACTATATCCCTATCCATCACAATATTATTAATGAATACTACATCCCTGTACAATACTATAGAGTATAATACCATTCTAGATCCCTACACATATATTAGTAGGACAATACTACAGGAATATCATATACAGGGTTAGAGCATTATTGATCATTAGAGGAGAACAAGTCTTTCAGTTTCTGATATGATGTAAATATAAGGCTAAACTACAACAGTGAGAAAGCTGCTCTGGATTAACACTTATTGACAATATTTCACTATTATCACCACGTTTTGGTGCACGAACGCCTTTTGGGCATTTTCTCTGCCTTGTTCTCTCTCTCATCAATCTCAGTAAACTCTATCACTCTGCCGTCTATCTGAAGCTGGAGTGCTGATGAATAATTTAGCAGTTGATATTTGCAGCCATCTGTTTCTCTTTGCCTCGCCATCAGTCTTACTCACAAAGTTCCTTTATGCCGCAATGTGTCACCAAACAAGAGGGCAGAGCTAAATACTGGCTCAGAACGAGGTGGTGGTGAGGGGGGTGGGTGGGGGTAACTGTCCTCACACTACTGACCACCACTAGATGCAGTACAGAACACAGTGGGTGTGTGTCTGTGATGCTCCCTATGGACATTCAATGCATTCATTAATCATTTCACACCTGTAATTCACCACAGGTATTTAAGGTTTACATTTAATTAACATAAATTTAATGAATCCATTAATCATCCATCTCTAAGCTGCTTTCTTAAGCAGTTACATGTCTGTTCTAGAAAATTAGACTTAAAGACAACTTTAACCTTAAACAAATTTTCCAGTGGAGCTCCTATTCTACTTCAGGAATATTTTACAGAAAGCAGAAATTGGGACTAAATCTACCTAGATTAACTTTATGAAATGTTAAAATAAAATAAATAATTTAGATTTTCTAGTGCTTTAGTATTTATCTGGCATTCAAAAGTTTTAGTATTTTTTTTTATTGCAAGTAAAAAAAATGGACCTAATTTCCGAACGGCACTAAACCCTGATGTAGAAGACATCCTCTGTTTATCTTCAGCTTTTTACAGACAGTGTGATGTTTGCTTCCAGAATTTGCTGGTATTGAACTGAATTCTTGCTTCCCTCTCCCAGTAAAATGCTCAGTTGGAGAGCTGTTCTTTTCATAAAACTCTATCCTTTATTCTTCAAACATGACTTTGCTAATTGTGGGCAAAAAGTACTAGATCTTCAGTCCGCAGGACTACATGCATAATGCAGCTGTTCAGATGTGTCTGACCCTACAAACTTCCTATTTTTTTTTCCTATTTTATTCTTATGACTCTTCTATCAAGCTTATATTTGTGCAGGGAACACACTGTGGAGTCCGATAACCAAGGATTTTATTGTTCTATCTGGCAATCTACCAAGCCGTTTTCTCTGAAAGTTTTCTTGCTCCTCCAGACCTAAACTTGACCTCCACCGCGCCGGTTAACAGTCTAACATGTCTTCATTACATTACATACTGAGGAAAAGGATGCCTACAATGCTGTGCTGTCTTTTTCTAGGCCTTATTGGCTTTGTGGGCATCATCTACTTGAATACAATTAGAGTATCAGGCAGCTGCTTAGAGAAGCCAGTGTCTTCTGATTGTTGATCTTAATAAAGCTTTGAAATTTGTACCACCGGCCTTTCCTAACAATGACCGTGCACTAGCCATAGCCCAAACAAGCTAATTAAGGTCTGAGACTCTGGTAAAAGTTACCTGAAAACTCAAATCTCTTGGGGTCTTTTGAATGGTGCTTCTTTTCATTTTTTTGCTCTAAAATTTAACAAATAAAAAAAAATCTCATCTTGTTCCTGTAGAAAAGTATTACTAATGCCAAGCATGGGCTAGAGGGGTGTAAAGCCCCCCAGCATTGAGCTGTGGAGCAGTGGAACTGTTTTCCCTGTAATGATGATGGAGCTCCATCCAGTACTTCAAGGATGAGGGGACGAGGTTAGGTGGTGATCACCCAGCATTCTGACCCAACTAACCTCTTGTCAATGAATGCCAATAAACCCTCACAGCAATCTAGTAGAAAGCCTTCTTCTCTGGACAAGAGACAGTTACTCCAATCAAAGTAGGAGAAATTATTTCTAAAAGACTTTTTAATAACCTTGATTTTAAAAAGAAACAATAAGCAGGTGTCCCAATACTTTTGTCCATATAGTGTAATAGAATGGTCAGTTCTTGCACTTGATATGAAGGAGTGCACTGTATTAAGAGCATTGCATTTCCATTCTACATGCTGCCACATAATACATGGCTTTAATGCCTTTATCTGTAATATCACAATAGCTGCATTTCAGAAGGCAGAAATCGTGTATGGGTCTCCCGCAGAGCGGGACCCTGAATGCCAGAAAACCCGCTCTTTGTGCGACAGAGAGGTGTGAAATTGCTGTTGCATTCGACCTGTGTGCATTAGCCAGCTAAATCCCTGCCATGGCGGCCGGCGGCCAGTGGAGGGAGCTGCGAAAGCCCTGCGCTTGTCTTTGACCACCCCCTTGTGTGCATCTCCGGACTTTATTTAACAGCGTTTAATGAAAATCACTCCAGACCGGTCCGCTATTTGATTACAGTAGATACTTGATGAAAATAATATGTCGTTTCAAGTCATAATTCCGCGGAGACAAGTCGTAATTATGCACATTTCAATAACGGGAACTGAGCGCGGAGGGAGCGGAGCAAACAAACAAGGCTTGCGTTAACGTCTCCTGTCCCGTGTTTAGACAAAAGAGGCTGTTTGGAGAGGGCTTGCCGTGTGAATGATGAGAATGTCCGGGGTCCGAACAGTGCCCCCTATTCTACCCTGAAATTACAGGCGCACACAGATCAATCCCTTGGTGAAGGGGGCCAACACAAGCGGCACCTTTGTTCAGGTGACATTCCTCCCTGCTATCTGCATAACCCCATCACACACACACACACACACACACACACACCTAAACTCTGCGGCCGGCCTTTGCTTTAATTAGCATTCCTGGAGCGTCTGGGCTAACCCCCCCCCCCCCGACTTGTTCCCCATATAGGAGGGACTAGAACAGCAAGGCAAATACAAGCCCCAGAGGTGGAACCGCAGACCTCTCTCTGTGTCTGTCTGTCTGTCTATCTCTGTCTATCTCTCTCCCTCTCTCTCCCTCTCATGCACATGTGAGCAGCGCAGTGCTGGGTTCAGGAATGCATCAGTGAAATATGGTTCCAGGTTGGTTCCACTGCGCAGCTGCACTGCTGATTGCGAACCCAGACTGAAGCACAAAGAGATGCTGTCGCATTCATGCATGCGTGTGTGTGGCTGTGTGTCGACCTGCAGCTCCGGTCCTCCAGAAAGAGAAGGTTTCCAGAAACTGGAACCTGGGACGTGGGGTGTATTGTGTGTGGGGTGCATGCTTGTGTGTGTATATATGTGTGCGTCTGCTGTGTCTGCTAAAAATGGCAGAGCTCAGACCGGAGCGGGGAGGGAGGAGGGAGGAGGTCAAACATTCATTTTACACTGCCTTTACACACACTGACAGATGCTGTCTGCTTTGATCTATCTTTAGCCAATCCACTGCTATCTGCGGGCCACTGTCCGGAAAGCTGCTTAGAGATTCTGCCTGTTCTACACCCAGGAGCCCAGGAGCCCAGCAGCCCAGCCCAGTGGCAGCGGCGGTGCACGTACAGTAACGCCTTTAACGCTCAGAGACGAGGGGGGGAGGGATGTGCTCCATTCAGCTCAGCTCACTCTAATTGCACTACATAGTGGTAAACAGTAATACTGTAAATACCTACTATAGGACTATAAGAGCTGAAGCATACAGGGCAGCAGAGAGAGAACGAGAGGCTAAAATGAGTTAGTGAGTGAGAGAGTGGAAGAGAGAGATGGAGAGTGAGGGAGGTTCGCTCTCTGAATGAGTGAGATGTGAGGTAGGAGATGGAGAAAGAGAGGCTAGCATGAATGAGGAGGTAGACAGTGAGAAAGAGAAAGAGAGAGAGAGAGAGAGAGAGAGAGAGAGAGAGAGTGAGAGACTGAGAATTAATGGGGCAAGTGCTAGATAGCGTGACAATGAGACCAAGAGATGAGATTTGGAGAGAGAGAGTGGGGTGGAGAAAGAACTGCGGTGGTAGAAAGAGAGGGAGAGAGAGCAGAGAGACTAATAGAAAGAGAGAGACTGATACGAGAGAGAGAGAAAGAGAGAGAGACAGAGGTGAAAGACAGAATGAGAAAAAGAGATAGAGTGCTATTTAGTACAACCAGAGAGAGAGACAGAGAGAGAGAGAGGGGCTGAGAACGTACGAGTGAAGCTGAAGATCAAAATGAGAGAGTGAGATTTAGAGACAGTGTAAGAGAGTATAAGAGAGAGAGAGACAGAAAAGAAGGCGACAGTGGCAGCAGCAGCAGGAAGAAATGTTCCAGAGCTGGATGCTCTCTCTCTCGCTCGCTCTTTCTCTCTCTCACTGTCTGTCTGTCTCTCGCTCCCTCTCCCTCTGTCTCACCCTCGCTCTCACTCGGAGCACAGCGCGGCCAGGCTGAACCGAGTGAACTGCAGCCGAGTGTTTGCCGTGAGGTCAGAGAGTCCAACATTCCTCTGGAGCTGTGTGTTTACACTGCTCGGAGAAAGGGGGGCTGAGCAGGGGGGCGCGTGAGGGGCTTACAGGAAGGGAAACAAATCAGCTCCCAGCCACACTGTACGAGCGCCGGCCGCGCGGGCCGCCCGCGACGCCGCCGCTGGACCTCACCGCTTTACTCAATCACTGCGGGGCTCGCACATGTTAGCACACCGCGCACAGACCCACAGGACGCCACAGCCCAGCCGCTCGCATGGGCCCGCTGTGGCTCTGCTGTTTGCGTTGAGTGGAATGTATGTGCGTTAGCTCTTTACGTTCAACAAGCAAGCATCGCTGAAATCACGCTAATGTTTACTTCAGTTCCCCCCAGGGCTCCTCAACATATATGACACTACTGCAGTAAATAGAGAGAGACTGGAGAACTACTGGCTTTAGAAGAACTACTGGCTTATTCCCCTTCTTTCATGATTCAGAATCTCAATAAACAAAGCGCTCTAGTTCACGAAGATGAATTTGAGAAATATCAATGTAATAAGATGCAGAATAAAACTCAATCAATCATCGTATCATTTGTATCGTTTTTGCCCAAACTATTCCAAATCTGTCTTGCTCTAAGCAGATAGTACTGGAGTGCTGGAGATTCCCCCTTAGATTAGATTGTTTCTCTCTATTGCATTAGGAATACTGTGCAATCTTAATGTGATTTACGATACATGCTCTTTCTGTTGAGCCGAAAATAAATAAATAAATAAATAAATAAATAAATAAATAAAAGAAAGGGGGGGGGAGAGAAGCAGTCGATAAAGATACAGAGTCTTGCCCCAGGCTCTGCATTCTACAAGATAAGATAAATGAAGACACAAATAAATGCAGCAGAAGGCGCCTGATAAGTGCTAAACTCAGAAAAGCCCTTGTTATTTTTAGCTAATTCTAATTCTTAAAATTCCTCCAGTCATGAACACATGTTTCTGGTGTGAAATAGACTGTGGATAATACAACAAATAATAGTTTCTCAGTGATAACCCAAAGATTACTGAGGAATGCAAAATCTGTGGCATGTTCAATCAAACAATAGGAAGCCAAAAATATTCCAGAGAACGACTATCAGCCGTGAATGTCAGAAATGAAGAAAACATACCATTAAAAAAAAACAAAAAAACAATAAAAGCAAAATTACGTTTACAAAATTGATTTCAGAAATCTGTTCACAACTTGCAACTGGTTTGGCAACATTTAGCCCAGGAGAAACCAGCCCAGCATGCTCCTCGCTATACAACCAACAATGACATCTGGGCGCTACAGCGTCTCAATTTTACAGTTATGTAATTCTAGATGTCAGACGGTATCTTCATAATTCAGATCACAGGACCGTAACAAACGGATCACGGGCTGTGGAGCTGCGGAGCTGGAGCCAGAGCTGGAGCAGTGATTGCACAGCCCAGCCAAGGCGAGCGGCTCATGATCTGAACAAAGACGTACAGTTTCCCCCCTCTCCTGGCCAAACACGAAAACTGCACAGAGCTTTCATGAAAAAAAGGACTTATCTACTGTACAAAACCTGCACTGTGTTCATCAGGCATCTCTTCGCTATTCTAATTTTACTCATCAATCCGGACATAAAAACAGCACTAGTTCAGCACTATTTCTGTAAAGCTGGGGCTTTCTGAGGGCATGATAAACCAGACAAGCATGACATGTTCAAGGAATGAACCGAAACGGGAATTCTGGGCCGACGTCGGTAGCCAATATTCTTCATGTACAAATCGGCTGATGCTGCTACTGACGCACTGCTTTAGCGCTACAGAGAAATTTACATTCTAAGCAAAAAGGGATGCATATAGAAGTGCAAAGGCAGTTTTTTTGGTGTTAAATAATTTATTCAACAATAGTGAAACCTAAATGGAAAACTTCTATCTATATCTACAACAAATTAAAAAGTAGAACAAATAAAATGCAGCTATTTTAGTACAGTAGGCCAGCATCACCTAAACATTCAGCTCTATTAGAGTTCAACACATATATCAAATATCAGTTTGAAATATCAGTCAAATCTAAAAATATGTCAAAGCAAATACCTGCCAATATGATTCCAGTAGAATCTGCTCTGAGCTTCAGGCTTTTAACTGAAGCCTTTAGACTTCAAAAGCATCCCCTCTGTAAAGACAATAACTTAGGGAGTCTCATCTCCACTAAGGAACTATATATAGTAAGCTATACTCTAAAAGAAAAGGTGCCTGAAAGGGTTCTTTGGAATGATGCCATACAAGAACCACGTTTATAACTGAAACTAATCTTTCACAGCAGGAGTTTTTTAAAAACTCTTTCCACTAATGCTGACCCTTTAATAAGACGGCTCTTTAAAACACAAACAAACTCATGTTAAGGGAACCAAATATGGTTTCCACTATGGTCATTTGGAGTCATACTATATGAGAACCACTGCAAGTTTCCAAAGGAACCTTTTAATATGATGGTTCTTTAAAAACAAAAAACATTTATAGAACCAAATATGGTTTCTACTATTCTAGTTCTGTTCTATTATGGTTATTTAGCACAATGTCATTTTAGAACCACTTTCACCCCCCCCCAACAAATAAAACAAAAACAAACAACAACTTCTCAAATGTAGAAAATAAAAAGTGTTTTTTTTTTTATTTGGAGCAATGTGATATAAACTTTTCAATGTGACGCTTCTTAGAAAACTAAAAAATTGCATCGTACTCACTGTAGTTAGAGATTAATAAGCCCTGTAATAAAACTGGACTTTTCAAGGTTTTATTCCAAATAATTTGGGACATATTAGCTCATTTGTGTTGAAATGTTTACCCTGACTTAAGCTCGCCATCATCTTCAGATCCTCTCAAAAATGATAGAAAGAAATACTCTTAGAAAGCGAACTTGGAACCTTTTAAAGGGATGGATCTTCTCAAATGTAGAAAATAAAAAGTGGTTTCTCCTTTAGTTATCTGGAGCAATGTAATATGAACTTTTCATTGTGACGCTTCTTAGAAAACTAGAAAATTAAGGGTCAAAGGTGGTTCTACAATACGGTTCTGTCGATGGTTCTGTCAAGACTCAAATTTAGAGAACTAAAAGGGTTTGTACTTTGGTTATTTGGGGAGAAGAACGGGATGGGATGGTACTATAAAAACCTAACAACCAAACAAAAGGTACTACAGCATACTACAGATTCCTTTTTTGGCCCTTTGTGAGAGTGTGTAGTAAGCTATTTATAGTAATGTAATGCTTGTAATGCTGTAACTGGACGTTTTGCTGAAGAGAATGATATTCTGTCTGAGTTATTTCTATGATTTACACGTTTTGAAAGCAGCGCTAAGCCCCGAAATAAGGGTCTCACTCAGTCATCCAACTATGTAACTGGCTCTGACTAACGCAATGATCCCATCACCCAAAACCTTCATCTTCTGCATGTACTCTCTCGAGCGGGAGAGATGAAGAGATATTGATTGCTGCAGACTCTGCAATCCAAATAAACAGACTACAGATAAATCATTCTGCTCCACTCTTTAAGATCAGCAGGAAGACACAGCCAGCCAGAGACACAAATGTTCTTTTGGTCTAATGACGGTAGTTCCCACACGTTCCAGCCGCCGTGTCCTTTACAGAAGTCAATGGGTTCGCCTCGGCTGCCGTGCGCCAGAGGTGTCCGTCATTGTGAGTATGCTGTGTGTCCCTGAAGGTGCTCGAGTGCACCGCTCTGAAGTCCAGCCACAGACAGGAAGTGGGGGGGGTGGGGGAGGAGGAAGTCCACTCAGCCTTTAAAGGTTGCACACAGGATTTTTTTGGCACTTCACCAACTTTTCAAAGAGAATGGATTGGCAAACGTTCAACTGTTTGCACCTTAACTTTTCCGTAACAACATGTTTCCGGGGTAGAGAAACCAGCATTTCCATTGCTAACACTGTATTTCATACTTAAATATCCAGCTATTCAGTTATACACACAGTCCTATATGGTTTAGGCACACCTGGTCAAATGACCTGGTCAAAAAAAAAAGAATATATAATCCTCTAGAGAGACACAATTCTGGTCATTCTAATGCATGATATTTAGTGTTTAGCTAAAAATGTATCCATTACAAAAACAAATAATAAATACATTGTTTTTTTTCCCCAATATGTTACATTTAGAAAATAATGACTTGTTTTCAGAAGAGCAAGAAATGTTTATATTTCAATGTTTTTTTTAATCCTGTAGAAAATGTGTTCAATTATTTTCACTTACACAATCAAACAAAAGTGTCATTTGACCGGGAGCATAAAAAATGGCTGCAAGTTGCCATCACAACAAAACCATATATATATATATATATATATATATATATATATATATATATATATATATATAAACATGATTACCAACTGTTATTTATATTGTGTCAACCTTTTAAAAGAAATGCTTCAAAATTCCTTTTGTTTTGCTTTTGAAGAAGTTCATAGTGTTGCTTTTTTCCTTCTCCTGAAAATGTGTTAGTCTGGAGATCTGGAGATGTTCTGGAGAGGTTTTCTTAATGTAGGACTTAACTGTAACCCTACGGGCCATTAAACCAGCTCACACTTCAGATCTCCACTCTCATAACTTAGTAATTACCACTTCAGTTACTGAGTAATTCACATAACATTACGCATAATAAACATTATGTACAATGATAAACCCTTAACACAACCATAACACATTACCAAGCGCAGCACCCACTAGTAGGTCCAAATGTTCAGTACACACTTCCATATGTGAAGAGTTAGTCAGCTTGTTTGCACTGTACTCACTACAGTTAGAGATCAATAAGCCCTGTAATAAAACTGGAATTTTCAAGGTTTTATTCCAAATAATTTGGGACATATTGGCTCATTTGTGTTGAAATGTTTACCCTGACTAAAGCTCGCCATCATCTACAGATCCTCTCAAAAACGATAGAAAGAAATACTTGAACATGACCACAACAATCTATATGTTTAACGTCCAGAAACTGACGAAATAATCCCGTCTCTCTTAATCTCTTCACGTGAAAGCACAAGGGGACTGAAGCTACGGATAGCTAACAAATGAGGCACTTAAGAATGTGAGCTAAAGCTAACCTACCCAGAGCCTGTAGACTTAATAAATCAGCGGTGGAAAGCGGGAAGAGCCCCACGCCGAGGACGGGATGGAGATGTGTGAGAGGAATGAGGGAATGACGGAGGATGGACAGTGGAGGGAGTGAGGGAGCGCCAAAGACCCTTTTTCTCCGGCTCGCCGCGATCGGACACGGGACACGGAACGTGGGATGCGAGGCGTGGGACCGGTCGACAGCTGCCGGACCGCCGCTCTGCAGCTTTGAGGAGGCCAGGGCTAGGGCCAGCAGGCTGGACAGCGCACACAATAGCCGACCGTGGCTTTGACAATGCCTGCCCTTGCTCCCTGCACCCGCCCCCCCTCCTCCTCCCTGCCCCGAGCCTAACGCCTTGAGACCTGGGGCTAGCTCACCATGACACCCGCATTCAGACGGACAGACAGACGGACAAAGGCAAGTGCAGAGGGAGAGCGAGAGAAAAGAAGAAAGGGCGAGCGGGCGAGCGAGAAAGGCGATGAAGGAGGGGGGGGGGGAATAAGAGGATGAATGGAATGGAAATGGGGGGAGATAGATGGAGAGATGGACCGGCCGCTCTCTCACCTTTTGTCCCGTGCTTTTTTTTTTTTTGGTCTGATTAATTTCCCCCTTCTCATTTTAGAGTAATCCATGAACTTTGAGCGAGCGAGATAGAGAAAGAACATATGACAGAGAGGGAGAAAGAGAGAGAGAGAGAGAGAGCGAGAGCAGGTACCTTAAAGACAGTCTACAGTGCATATATCTTTTTTACCGCTCTTTCTCAGGGTCGGTGTCTCAGTTTCGGACAGCTTCCTCGTGCTCCTCCCGTGGCCCTCCCCCCCAGCGCGCTGTGGTCCGGGCTGGCCGTGCCGTCGGAGGGAAGCAGGTTGGCGCAGAGGTAGCAGCAGCAGCTGCTGCTGGTGGGCTTTTTTTATTTGGAGTTGTTGTTGTTGTTGTTTCTGCTGGGCTTTATGAATCCCTCCTGCTTCTGTACACAGTTGCCGCGCAAGGACTTACTAAGCAGCTCCCCCTCTCCCCCCCACCTCCCTCTCTTTGCACTTGCAAGTAAAGGAGTTAGTAAGAGAAGTACGATGACTGTGTGTGTGAGCGTGTGTGTATTTCACACTTTCCAGTCCATTAAATAAGCGTGTGCATACTCACATACTGTACTTCCTCACATTCAAGCGCTTCCTTCTGAGCGGGACTGTGTGTGAATGTATGTGTGTGTGTTTGTATACGTGTAAGTGAGCGAGAGACAGAAAGACAGAGAACACGGTGCTTACGCACACATCGTTCTATAGAAATGAGAAAGAGAGAGTGAGTGTGTGGATGTGTGTGTGTGTGTGTTTTTATATAGGCTTTCAAAGTGTCCTGTCAGAGCTGCTGCTCATTAACGGTTCTCACGCGAATCAGTTCGGGGCGGCCGAGGTACAGCAGCAAAAAGAAAGAGAGAGAGAGAGAGAGAGAAGACAGAGAAACAGAGAGAGAGGTGGAACAAAGCTTCTCTAAACCAGTCACCAGTTTTTCCGTTATTAGTGCTTAAGTGGCTGTGTGCAAGCAGCTCACCCCTACAGTCCTTGTCTCCTACCTCTGTGTGCCAGCAGAGACAGGAGAAAAGAACAGCTGCCTGGTTTTAACGGCCGAGGTGAGAGAGGAAGCCAGGAGGAAACGCACTGTACAGCACCAGTTAGTACAGAAGCTGAAGAAGCTGAAGAAGGGGGAGGAAAAAAAAAGAAAGAAGCCAAGAACAATGTCTGAGAGAAACGCCATGTGTTGCAGGGCTAGCACCCAGCAAAACTACTAGCTGTGTATCAAAATATATAAATAAATAAAAAATGCTATTGTGTGGTGGAATAATACGCTAGGACAATAAAGATCAGCGCAAGCTGAAAAGTCCTCCAGTCTCGAGGAAAGAAAACCGAGGGGAAAAAAAGCTGCAGCTTAAAAGACAATGCTTTTGTTTTAGCCTAAGCATTTCCCCCCACAAACCTATCATTACCAAAGTAGCTCCCAGTTATGCAAATGATGATCATTTAAGAATGATTAATGATTGCTATAATGAGAATTTGTGTCTCAGCCTGCAGCATCAACAGAGCAATTGGATTAGCTCTTGTGCTCTTGTCTGCCATCGCAAATTGGGTGTGGGTTCTACAGTGCGTATGTTGCACTAAAACCGTAAAGCGTGAGGAAATGTTTGTTAAGTAAATTTGAGAGGGGCGGGGGGGGCGGGTCCGTAAGAAACGAGGTGTCTGGAGCACGTCCCCGTAGAAATAGCGCCTCTCAAGCTTTCGCTTGTACTAGATGTATTATTTATACTTCCCTCTGCAGCTGTCTTGCTGGCAAATTGAGACGTACTTCTGATTTGATTTAGGTCTTCTACGCCGCGCTCACAGCAGCAGTCTGACTCGCCCTGCTCATTAATGCACGGCATCATTTATTCAAAGCTCCAGTCAACAGTATAGCTTTCAAATGATTCACCCTTCACAGGGCCTGACCAATGTATCGTTTGGCCGACGTGAAGGTTTAATGGATTTATGACATGTATGGCAAAGTAGAGCTGGGCAATAAGACGACATTATATTGTATTTTGTTATCGTGGTAACAATATGCTTTGCTAAGCATATGGAGGAGACTGTTAGTGCTTAATAAACACTGATCAGCTGCAGGTTTCATTGCAGACAGTGTAATTAGACTGGCTTAATTAGGTGAAGAGCAGCAGATGTTGAAAAAAATCACTGTATTCAGGACAGGAGAGAATCTGAATAGTAGTTTTTAAGATTCTGTCGCTACTTATGTTTTTAGTCTGTGATTACATGCATCATGATAAATATTGTGTATCGCAAAAAAGTCTTTAAATATCGTGATCTTGTATTTTTATCATATCACTCAGCCCTATGAAAAAAATGTAATTGGTAAAGAACCTTTACATCAACTTTTGTAAACCTTTAAACCAAAAGGCTTTTCACACATACATATTTTCAAAACACTTGTTTCCCAGTTTGGCACAGCCAATTAACTCACCCTTTCGTAGCTCTCCCTAGCACTAGCATTGCTCCAGACACTAGGAGGGTAAGGACTGCTGCGAACGTGGCGTGGCCATGCAGCCGACACTCTCGGATGAAAGCGCAGCTTCGCCAGCTCTGCCGTACCAGCTAACAGACGCCTGTGCCGGCCAACATCACTTAAGAGTGATGGGGAGAGAAGTGGAGAGGGCACCATCTACCCACCCGGAGAGAACACGACCAACTATGCTCTCTTGGATTCTAGCCGGCGATGGCAAAGCAGCATGTCTCAGGATACGGACTCGTAACCCCCAGGCTGCCAAACACTGCTCTTTACGGATCTAATAATGTTACTTCTGTGGCATCACTTATGCCGGGATGAGAATACACGATTTCCAGCGTCAGGTCTGAATATGAGCATTATAAGGAACAGGCCGTGTAGCGTGGTATAATTGAAGAACAGGGGTTTGAATAGAAGAATAGACGACAGCCCATACTATCACAGTAGAACAATGGACCACCACTTCAGAGTCTGCTAAATCTTTCTTAAGCTCTTCTGCAGTCAAGCAGGGATTTTGTTTTGCCTTTCAAGCTAAGTGCTTTACAAGCAGTTTTCGTGCTCCCCACCGCTCCTGTTAACGTCTGTCACTTAATTATATTACAAACAGAGGAAATGGCTACCTGAAAATGCTTTGCTATCTTCTTATAGCCTTCTTCAACGTTGAGGGCATCAATTTATTTCACTTAGGGCTCCTGACTGTTGGGGAAGAAGCCTAACAAGCTAATTCTCATCTGAGACCTTGGTAAAAGTCTTCTGAGAGATTGGAGTTCATCTTCAACTCTCCTGACTATTGACAGTAGAGCTGCACAATATACAGTTTCAGTGCTGCCATCACAATGTGTGCATGTGCAATAGTCACATCGCAGGACATGCAATGTCAAATGATATTAATTAGGTCATGTGACAGCTTACTTCCTTTTTTATGCAAAAGGAAAACCTGCACTGCTCTCATTTTCCATGCCAAATCTGCCCAATAGTGTTTATCTGACCAGATATATGGAGCACAATATTAATATCATGACAGCCCTAATTCATATTAAACGAAATGTGAGCAGGGGAGCCGAAAATGTAACACTTCTTATGCAAAAAGACTGGAAAAGGGCTGGAAACCGACAATAATATCACTGATAATGTCAGCTGACTTTAACAGCACTGTTTAACTAAAACTAGACTGATAGATTAAGTCTGTTTATTTTTAAATGTATATAAAATTATATCTGCTAACATTATCAGCTATCAGAATCTGTGCTGTTACCATTTTCTTGACAGCCCCTAACCCACACACACCAAACAATGTCAAGTACACCCACAACACTTTCATGTAATATCAAGTTCTGATCCAGAAAGCCTTGTGGAAGTTAAATGAATGCCAAATCCTCCCCTACCCATCACATACACATACACAAGTGCCTAGAGAAGTGAATATCAGTTGAACATCCATACAATGGCTTCCTCAAAAGATGGAGAAACTTGATCTGCACTTGATTAATGTGTAATTTGGGCTGTCACACTTCAGCTATGGGGCAAACTGTCACTTTTGGTATGTAATACTCCGCACCATGTACTACTCAGGGCATCCGCCTTCTACTTTTGCACAAATCTGTCAGCCATAATGACGGTGAGCGGAAAAAAGAATGCATTTTCTGTGAGGATACTGAGACAAGACTTATCTAGGCATGTCAAAGAATTTATAGGGAAAATACTCTGTTAAAACATGACTTTACTTGGGCATTGTCATTACTCAAATGATTTTCAAACCATATCAGAGTACTAAAAGCATCCAAAAGTCCAAGTGAGTGGCTGTCTGGAAGCCAGTGGATCACTGTTTTTACCATGTCTCTGCTGTCCTTGTCCAGTGGTGTCAAAATAACTGCAGTAATTAGCATGACAACAATAGCTTGCCAGAGCAGAGTGACCATAGGGCTGGATCATACTGTCCTTCACCCAGCTAGGGCAATTACAGAGATCCTTCTATGGCTGCTTTCCATCGGCAGTGCTGGAACTGGAGCTGCCATCAGCACTGGGCAGGTAGTACTTGCATTAAAGTCTTGTGCCTTCTCCAGTACTTGGAGTAGGGTGGAAGGGGGGGTATGAGTAATAACAAGGCCTGAGACTGATGGCAGGCAGCGCATCTGCAGAGCAACCGCCCTGCGCGTCTGTAGCACATCGCGCACAAGCATCCATCACAAACCACACACCTACACAGAGGTGAGCGGTATAGCAAAAATGTAACACTGCATTAAATGCAGGTCTTCTGCAGTTGGATAACATCTTGGAACTAACCAATTTCACCAGTATTTTCACTAACCAATTTCACCAGCGCTGCATGAAAAACCTTGAGATATTGTGAGTATAATGAGTTTTATTTGTATTCAGTTTGCATTTGAGGGATACAGAAGGGTAAAAGCATCCAATCAACTCCAGAGTTTATGCAGTCTTAATCAGATGGTCAGATTATTCATTTATTTTATGCATTAACAGCCCAGTTTGAGTTCTTCTCACAAATAATAATTCCATATACATTCAGTATATATTGGAATACCTCAAGCTAAAGTAATAGAATAGCAAAAGCTAGAAACAGATAACTGCACCTATTTTTTGGTGAACAGACGACAAGGCTAACCAATAAAATAGCGTTTGACTAGACGCAGTTTCAATACCTTTAAGTTTAACCAGGTCACTTCTTCCCCATTCTGATGTCTTAACGACAAGGAGAAGGAAGATTAAAAATCTTTTCCTTGATGGCATCTGGTAAGTTGAATTTCTTTGAGTATTTTGCTGTCTCTGAAGCATCGCCTCAGGATGCATTACCCGATCTCCAAGGCCCAATTCCCACAGATTCAATATTACATACTGTATTAACAATAAAGTTAATGCCTGATATGTTTGTCTGTACATCTGCTCATCTAGGTGCAACCATCTTTGCTACAGACCTTGTTTCTACTACTGGAAAGGCTTTCCACTACATTTTGAAACATTGCCCTGAGAATTTGGCCACATTCAACCATGAGACCATCAGTGAGGTCTAGTGGATTATTTAAATGCTGCTCCAACTCCTCCAAAGGTACTGGATGGTGCTCTGCCCATGGTGACTATCTGGCTTCACCTGAGCATCCCATTCTATTTCCAATGCATTTCTATGGAAGTTATACAAGCTGTGTGCACGCATCTGAACACCTGCGTCCATTGAAGTCATTCAGGGGAGCCTCCATTCTTGGGGACATATAGAGCAGTTCTGAGATTGCTCGTTCACATTAATAACCTCGCTCTGGTCTACATTTCTACTAGTTATAAAAGATGCAACTGGTCAGTGTTCCAGAAATACTCGTGTATCATTTTTGTATCATGTATTTCATTGTGATAATGCCAACACATCACCATATTCCTCACACACCCACACACAAACAACTGGTCAACACACATACACCAAGAGCAACTGGCGCACACACACACACACACACACACAGTACTATGCACTTATGAGTCACTGCAATAAGATCAATGAAAGCGAGACTGGAGCTCCCTTTTCTTTATGTTTCTGCACTTATTAATTAGCTGACTAGTCCAGGCTTGCACAAACGATTGATGTGCATGTAGGCCCTTGTATATGTGTATGCATGTGTGTGTATACACACAAACTGTCTGCAAGTAAATGCGTGTGTGGGTGAACAGAGTGAATTTTTTTTGTCAAACACAATCTAAATCAATCAACGACAAATGTTCAACTCCTGGTCGCCCACAGCACTCAAACAACCATCTCAGAATACCTTTCTGTACAGTGAACACTGGAATTCAGCTTGAAAAGCACATGCTAGCCTTCACCTAGCCCACAATCAACTCAGTCACTTCAGTCCATCAGTCAATTCAGCCACTTTAAGGTGCACCTATTTCCACATCTGGTCTAATCTCCACAGAAAAGTACATTCTGTAGCATCCACACAACTAATCACATTAGTTCCTGATTTCACTAATGCTCTTGTGGCTGAATGCAATCAAATCCTCCCAAGAAGGTTCCAAAACCTAATGCAAAAACACATGGGGACAATCTCCCTATTGATAGTCTGGATCCCATAAGACATCCTGCATGAGCAGGTGTCTACAAACCTTTGGATGCTTGATGGTTACTGGTAATGGTAAAATTGGGGAGAAAAGTGTTGAAATAATGGCTCTAAATGAACATCACTGTTCAACCCACTCCATCATTCGATGAGGGATATGGCAGCTTGCAATGTCTTGTTGGTAAATCTGAGCAATTCTTTTTGACTGCCAGTGTATATGTGATGCTATCTGTTGTTGACTAGAGGAGGACTGATTCCTCTCAAGGTTTCTTCCTCTTGATCTGAGGGAGTTTTTTTTCCCTTGCCACTGTCACGACTGGCTTGCTCTAAAGAGGCTCGTACCTGCATCTCTGTAAAGTTGATTTGTGACACCTTCCGTTCTGAAAAGTGCTGTCTAAATAAATTTGAATTGAATTAAACTGAATATCCGCCTCATTTTTCAATAACCTAGTCTACAAAGGCTGCTCTTGAGCACAGCTGAATAACCAGGACGCCACTGTCCATATTGTTTACGTTCTGTCCTTCTCTATCCTTCTCATGTCCTTCCTTTACAGGTAGCTTATTTTATTAAAAGGATGGCCATTTGAAATGTGCTCTCTTCAATTTGGAGTCCCTGGCAGCCGGAACAGTGGCAAATAAAACAAGCTTTGTGAAAAGCTTGGACAAAGCTACTCATCTCAGCTCTTAAGAAAGTCATTGTGTCTCACCGGGCACAAAAAGAAAACGCTGTAGCCCATCTAACAATATCTGGCTCCTACGGATTTGAGCGGGGGGGGGGTGGTGGTGGGGGGGTAAATGGATTTATACAGAGGCACAGTTTGCCTTGCCTCTATCCACTTCAGTTAGCATCTTCTTAAACAGGCAACATCCCGGACGGAGCAGACTTTCTTTAGCCTTGGGCGAAGCGTCATTTTTACTGAAGGGTCCAGCCTGACATGTTTTAATCGGGGCAGGTTCCGTCGTATCCCAGCACCAGTCTGAACTCGCCACACACCTGGTTTCCGCACTAATCCTTGGCTGACAGCCGATTGCTGCAGAAACTGCCCCATGTAAGCTGTCCTCAAGTGCTTCCAAGAGAAAGAGAGAGAGAGGCACACACACACACATATATACACAGTGCAGTCTCCTCTGCTAGGAAGATTTGACAAGCGTGTCCTTCCTGATGCACCAGGATCTGGAGTAGTGCCATGTTTGTGGGGGGTGAGGGGGGTGTTGCTGGGAGGGAAGTGCCAACCTCATAACAAAGACACAAGCAGCAGGAAGTCGGAAAAGGTTGACTGTATCCAGCAGGAGTGCGCAGAAAGCCACCAGCCCAGCCAGGCTTCTACCTCAGTGATGTCCTTGGTGGTCAAAACACATCTGCATGGCGCACCTGTCTCCACTTAAGGACTGGGAGGTGGGCTTTGCGGTGTGTGAGGAAACCCGATCCGCAGAACACGAGGGGGCTCTCAGATGTGAGGTCGCAGCTTTGTCCTCCGCAAATACCGGCTTGTTGATTCAGCTTTCAGAGCTCATCACTCAGTGGCAGGACTGGGCCTCAGCCCACGCTCGCTGCTGCACGTCTCCATAACAAAGCAACCACCAGCACGCAGCAGCTTACACATGTTCACAGTAGTACCGGGTAACGTATGGTGGAAATACAGTGATAAATACCCATGATATATTTCATAGATAATGAGGATTTTGTCCATGATATGATGACCATAAAACAGCAGCATCCCTGTAGCCAAGTAGTTTGTTTTTACACTTTGCTCATAGTACCTACGGTCTGACAGTCAACTGCAGTGTGTGGGTGCTGCAGGTGCTTCATTTAAACAAATAGTAGGATTTTTTTTTCTGAAAAGGTGGTGTGTGTCTAGTCAGCTTTTTATAATACAGCACCCTAGGTGTAAAATTCAGAGAAGAAAACTAAACAAACAGCTAGGGGTGGGCAACTTTTCATACCATATTCACACCATATTTCATTGTATTGTGAGAAATGTAGTTACTGTGGTTCACAAGTATGCTTGTGAACCACAGTATGACAAGTATATCATCAGTACTTAAAGAACACAGAATAACTGCACATTTCATTACAAAGAGTGTAATTAGTCCTATTTAAGAAATAAGTGCAGCATATTTAAAGAGTAAAAATCATAGTACTCTGAATGGGAGAGTATTTGGATTTGTCTACATGACAAAATAAATATTTCAAAAATCTGCTACAACTCTTTTACTGCTGGATACAAAAGGACAATTTTAATGACATATCTACCAGTGGCAGATCATATCTGCTCAATATTGTTTATTTTACTCAAATCTTCGATACATGGAGTGGATTATTTATATTATGATTTTGTTGAGACATTAAAAAAACATTGCATTATCATTTTTTCCCCAGTATTGTGCAATCCTAGTTCCTATGCCTGCTGGATGCTGCAGTGACCACTCATGCACTAATGCGTAAATTAATCGTTTTACATTGATGGCAAAGTTTAGTTAGACAGTAACTGCATGTTCAGCTATTAATAAATGTATGTAAAGTAATTTACTTACATTAAGATTTCAGCTTTAGATAATTCAAAACATTGAAAACTGCGTTACTTGTACGTTACTTAAACTGAATGTAACACCTTAATTAACTAAAACCATTTTTAGAGCAACAGGTTACACATACTATTCTGCTATTCTTTAACCAGGACTTTTAAGAGGCTGGCTCGATCTAAAGCTGAAAAGCTTGGAGGAGGTGTGGTCTCGCTTTTCTCAAAGGCTAAGCAAGGACGACTGTGTGTAGTCTTTGGATGGAAGCCCACAAGCTCAGCTTATTGTTTGCCTTCTATGGGCTGTAATCTTTTAAGACCTGTATTTATTTTAAACGCTATCTTGGAGCACAGTCAACAGTAGATGACAGTATGGGGCGAAAAAGAAATATTTAACCAAAACGGACAAGAGAGCGTAGAAAACAGGAAAACCTTTACCTTCTGTGAATTCCATACAATGCATGTATTCAAATCCTATCCATTTCAATTGGTTTTACACACAGTTACTGGGTGTACTATTCTATCACTGCATTACACTATATATCGTTTCTGCTGACACAGATGTGCAAATGCACACACACAGCTTGTCTAGTCCGTGTGGAGAAATTCTGCCAATAGAATAGGACCCTCTGGAGCACATTAACATAAACCTATTGGCGCCATGGGTTAGAGGGCTCTTGTCAGCGATTGGAATCAAATCCTCACAGAAATGCTCCAAAAATGACTAGAAAGCCTTCCCTGGCCTGTACTCCAATAAAAGCTGGATAAACTCCTTGATTTTGGAAGAAACAATGAATAAGCAGGTGTCCCAATACTTATGTGTTTTCTTAAATGTGAGGCTAAACGGTTTCATAGGTCAATTTTTCCAGGATCTCACTAATATTTCCATTTTAAGCATTTCCAGGTTTTCCAGATTTTGTGAGTGGCATAGTAACTAAGTATATCGTTTTCAGTCTAGAGACCTTTTAGACCTTTTAAGGGTGGATTCTTTTCATATTAACAGACAAAACCCATTTTCTGTCCTGTCTTCCAAGGATCACTGTAAGAAGGCTACAGACCTAAAGTTTGGTAGTCTAAAAATGCAAGGGCTCTTCAGGGCATGAGGCAAATGTATTATTCTCTAAACCACGCTGGTGATTTACTGCCACTTCACGTGCAAGAGCAGTAACCCTGAACCAAGCAAGCCACCTTCTTGCCAGAAAAGACTTTCTGGAGCACATTGTAAAACACCCAGCACAGTCGTGCACAGCCCTGGACAGGCAGCAGGGCGGCGAGCGAGTGAGGAGGAGGACGAGTGGGAGCGGCACACCGACGGCCCAGCGGCTAAAAGCGCTGGCCCACATTCCTCTCACTTATCTGGGGCGGCTGAGCAGAAAGTCATTTGGCAAGGGGGTCCTGAGAGAGATGCACATGGAGACAGAGAGACAGGGAGAGACAGAGAGACAGAGAGAGGAGCAAAAAAAAAAAAAAAAAAGGGGGGGGGGGGTGTTCAGGCTGGCAGAGGAAGGGTACCAGCACTCAGGCTAAAATAATTACCTGTCACACTAGCGATAGTTTGAGTATTGCCCGCTGAAATAAAATAGCCCAGAAAGATTAATAGCTCCCTCTCTGCTTCTTCCCGCTCCTTCACTCTCCCTGCCTGACGCTGTCAAACTGCCCGCACTGGAAGACCACTGCACATGCTGATAATGAGATCGACAGGACAAGACGTGGAGAAACAGAGAAACATCAAACCCCGCCCTGATACGGACTGACACCTCAATACAAGTGTGATATGTGATATGTACAACACGCTTTACCCATTGTATTGGTACCACTGGCCCAGAATTTGAAATATACATATAATGTATATGTAATATAAAATATTAGTAGCATGTTGTCATTTTCTGATTGAGCTGTTAATCTGCGTTTTTGACTGAGTGCATGACATAGAATAGCAGAGCATACTGTGTCTTGTGTTCAGCAATACAGGTCCACTGGATGCATGTTAAATCATATACACTTAAAATAAAGAAATCAGTGATTTCCACAAAAATATATTTAAGAAAGCAGGGAACTGAGAGATTTTGAGCAATATTACTACAAAGGTTCACAATGTCCAGCTTCTGCATGCAAGTAACACGGGTTACGTAGCTTAGCTATTATTGGCTGATTGTTGCATCAAGTACAAGGCTGAACGTTCTTCTCAGCTCAGTGCTGGGGGGCTTTATACCCCTCCAGCCCACGTCTGGCATTAGGCAGCATGGTGCCAATGGGTTCTTGTTTATCAGCCCCAGAGAGTCCTATTCTACTGGCAATACTCTACAGTGGTTAGACCAGCTGTGCGTGTGCATCTGCACATCTGTTTCAGCAATGGGTGCAACTCAAAGTAGCTGAATGCGTTCACCACCAGAAGGGGTTTTAAAGTTTGAAGAGCAAAGTTTGTGCATGAATATATTCAAATTCCATCACCAGCTCAACCGATTTAGCATAATTTAGCACTGATTTACCAAACCAACTACAAATAATACTAGACTCCCATGAATGGAGATAAATTGAGGTTTTTTATGAACCCAATGATATAAAATCACAGTTTTTGGCACTAATTCTATTTGTATTTATTGTAATATAAGTGTTTTACTGAGCAATTAAACTCTTACATCCCAGAAATGGTTTCATTTCTAATTTTCACAGGTGTCTAATGTCTTTGCATAGTGCTGTATACTGTGTGTTCATATACTTAAACAAGGTCTCTTTTACTTCATACATCCCCCAAATGAATCTGAAACCGACTGAAAACACATGCATTTGTGAGATCCTGTTAGTGTGGGTTTATGGAAGTTTCCTCCCTCTCATGGATGCATACAAATACCACTCAATTGCTAGCAGCAGACAATTCAACATGACAAACATGAGTGAGAGGGTGAGCAACGATCACTTATGAATTCATTCATTCATTTAATTTGTCCTGAACTTTTGTAAAACATCACTTCAGTAATTAGAAAACAGAGGGCAAAGTCCCACTGCTGAATTATTTCTGCTAACCATAGTTTGCCATTTTCTTACAGTGAACAAAGAACTGGACAAATACAGATGACTTAGATGGGCGTAATCAACAAGTGTTAAAAACCTTCTGTTGAATTTTTACTCATACAAATAAGGGATGTTCTCTTGTTGAGATCTCTGAATGCTATTCATTTTTAACACATGGAGGTCTAAAACATTCTCTTGTATGTAATACAACCACATTTTTTTGTGAAACCATGTCACGGAGGCTGTGGCAGGCCAGCGTGTTGAGCTGGAGCATAGCTGAGGTGTGGTTTGGGGTGGTGTTGAGAGCAGCTGTGGAGGGGCCCAGCCTCGGGGAGGGCTGCAGTCATTCCTCAACTCCCTCAGAGACACATTCAGCCATCACGCCCCGTGACAAAACAAACAAGATCTGTGATGATTGGATCATGGCCAGGTTTTGGGATGGGGGGGTGAAAAAGAATAAATAAATCTTCCTCCATCAGGCCCCGTCATCCTGCCCAGAAGCTATTAGCGCTCTGAGAGACGCACACCCTCATGGCCCGCATCGCGCAGCGCGCTGGCAAATTAAATTACTGTCTCAAATGGAGCAGCCAGGGCCCTCTGGCCCATCGCACTGCATGAGGAGAGGAGAGAGCGGTTCGACTGAAGCCATGGCGTATGCCTGTCCTCTCGCCGCACACACAGTATGGGGCGCTTTATAATAACTTCCATATTTATCCCGTGGGTGCAGGCCAGCCGCTGCAACCCGGTATCCACACTCTCTCCGGGCGCAGAAGAGAGCTATTAAGGACTTGTCACATCTGTCTATGAACCTGGGGAGTGTAAGTGGGAGATAATTCAGTGGGGGGGGACCAATCTTAGTCATACTTGGAGCTGATGGCTTTACACTTTCTTCGCAGCACAAGTGCAGCACAGTGACGAACAGAATTAGCAGCGTTAGCTCATAAATAAAGCAGTTTCCATCAAAACAGCAGGTGAATGATAATGCTACAGGCCCCGTCTTGTTTGTCAAGACACATCACAAATAAGTTGTTTTGCATGTGAGGTGAAATGAGCTCATGTATTGTCTTCTTAGAAACGCACCATTACTTCTGAGATTTTCTGACTAGAAATTGGCTTGGCTGTTCTAGGAGCCAAGTGGCCAAGTATTGTTTTGGCTTCAGTACACATGTACTACACTCCAGAGATGCATATCATAAGAGTTTCTACAAATTCTGAGAATATGTGCTTTGTTTGATGTATTCCTAGAACAAACTCGCTGTGACAAACCACAGAGGTCAGACCTAACCCCTCGCCCAGGCTCGCCCCAGTATACCTGCCTTTCAGTACGCTTGCAAGACATGGCTGCACCACACATCCTGCGTTTGTTCGGAGAGTAGGATGTGCATGTTCTCAGGAATTGACATGGCGCGTCTATGAGATGCAGTACCAACATAAACAGCGGGGGCAATGTAGCATAGTGTGACGTTATGTCAGCAGCAGGCTGAACGCACCATCAAATCAGGCACTGCTTCGTTTACTCCGCATAAGTGTATACAGCTCATATACAGTTTCGCAAGGACGACTTTTGCCACTACACTGCGGGCAAAATGGGGAACGAGAGAGAAAATTGCAAGGGGCAAACATGTTACTAGCCGAGCACAGTGGCACAATGTCAATGCTTCAGCATCTCAGCAGAAAGAATCCAGTGTACACGCTCAGAGCAGACCCAAAACAAGGTAACATTAATCTTGGCAATTTGGATGTACATTAGTTATGGCTATATTGAATGGCTAGTTAGGCAAGCAAATCAATGTGGCTAGGGATGATGTCCCTAATTCAGCTTTGCTCAAAAACATCAGACACAGAAAATAAAATTCAGCAGTCAATTAATGAAAGCCAGAGATTCAATAAGGTTTATGATCACTGTCAGTCACAAACACACACACACACACACACACACACACATACATGCACCTACTCTCCTCACAGTAATACATAAAATACCCCAGAAAGCCAAATAGGTGGTGTAAGTAGCAACTGGAGCCTAAAATGCACCAATCAAATACAGGACGTTTGGTCAGATAAGTCTAAATGCAGTAAGTAGATTCAGCAAAACCTCAACTTAGTAAATTAATGTGCAGTACCCAGTCTTATGTCCTTACAGTATGATAGTCAGACCAAGAATAATTATTATTATTTCACCTCTTTCAGTAAATCACAGCATTGTATTCAACTGCATGAACATGCTGGGTTTCTAAAAATGCCTGTTTCATTGTATCTTATAAACACCAGCAATTGCATGTATTCGCTGATTCCTCGTGTGAAATAATCAGAAGAATACTTGATTACTAAAATAACTGATAGCTGCAGCCCTAGATTCACAGGCCCTAAAATGAAACCCTGACTCCATAAAATCTGTAAGGTAAATGGCTATTCAGCAATCTGCTTTGTGATTAATAACTGAATTGTTAACCTAGGGTTTAAGGGGTTAATTTGATGATTATATCCAGCTACATTGTGTCCCAGCAGATCTAAAACATTCACAGGCTTTTAAAAAACCATTTCTTGAATTTTAAGTTGTTCTTTTAGGCTCTTTCTTTAATCAGTTCCTCTCTCCTAATTAGACACCATCTACAGTTCATGACTTCCAGACAGTTTATCTGTGCTATGATAACAACCCTTAGGACGTTAAGGGCTTTCTGGCATGTGTTAGGACTGAGAGCTGATATCTGAGGAGGGATTCCAGGGTTCTGAAGGTGATGATTAACAAGACAAACAGCATTCAGTCTTTTGTACCACAGATCAACAGAGTTGGTCCGAGTTTGGAAAGTATTTCTTAAACGCGTCGTTTTTCAAAAACCTTACACAAACGTCAGCCGCCCGTGCCGCCAAAGGAAACAACGTGACTCGGACGGTTGAGACAACCACTAAGACAGAATGGGGGGAAAGAAAGACGGATACATAATGCCCCAGTGGGAATATCCGCAATGGTTCAAGGTAAAGGGAAAATTGGATCATGTGCCAGTATGCAACTATTCCCTTCTTCATACAGTCTGGGTTACCGGATGGACTATAACTATTACCTTTTACTTCTAATTGATCTCCTTCGACCGCAGGAGAAAGGAATAACAAACATGCCTATGCACTGAGCAATTATGACACATTTGCTCTAAATTGCCCATAATTGTCAGTCAGTTAGGTATAGACCTACACATGCTGCTGTGTTTTTGTAAGCCACGTCTGAAAAATAGTCATAACAGCTGAAATTACTGCCATAGGTGCCAATTACACACATGGCCCTGAATTGTACAGATGACTGGTAATCAATACAGGAGTTAAACAGCAACAGGAGAACCTCAGAAAAGCTTCTTTAATGCTACTGAGAACTTGAAATCTTATTTATTAAAATGTTATTTATGCAGAAGTCCGTATAAGCAAACATGTCGCATAATCAACCATATACTGAAAGCACAGCATTACTCCAACACAAAAGCCCAGTCAGCTAAGCTCTCTCTGTGAAGCCTCTTCAGGAAGAGTGCAGGAAAAACTGAGAGAACCACCAACCTCTAAGGTAATTAAATGAAACCATTGAAACACGGGCAGTGAAAAACAGAGCAAAGCTATGTGATAAAGAGAATGGTACAGAAGAGGCCTAAGCAGTGGGCATTGACCGTTAATGGAGGAATGGACCTGCATTAAGATGAAAGGGGCGACTGAGCAATGCCTCATTTGGCTGGTCCCTCAGGAGGGCATGGAATGCCACAGTGGGCATCTCACATTTATCCAACATCAGCAGCTGTGTGGCCCACCCCTCCGCACTCCTCCACCTCGTCCCCTCTCCTCTCCCCTCCCCGCTGGGGCATTCAGCAGATTTTAATTTCACTTCTGGCTTCAGAGCTGCAGCCCAGGCTCCAGCCACACAAAGGCCCAGGTTTCAAGTTGAACGTGAGAACCACCTCATCTTCTGACCCCCATCTGCATATGAATGGCCGTGAAAAAGCGACGGAACGGAAAGAGGGATGGGCACAAATGAGAGAATGATAGAACACGGAGCAAAGCGTGCCTGCCACCAACTTCTAATCTCAGACAGGATTTCCCACTTCTGATTGAAAATGTGTTCAGCCTTTTTAAAGAGAGCGTAAGCAGGGGAATTATTCATAGGGAGACAATATTCGCTGCTTTTCAGCCTCTCTATGCATTTTAATTGAATCATGCTTACAACTTCACTACCTTTGTCACGGAGCAGCTAACTATGTTGAGGATCCTGGAGCAGCAAATAACAAGGACGTAAACAAACTTGGGAACAGTCTTCCGTACTGATGAAAAGCCCCTTTCAAGAACGACTGCAAGATACTTGAACTTGGTCTCACAACTCTCACTACAGGACTCTGGGTGAGTTGAAATTCGTTTTCAGAAGAACACAGTCATTTGGACGTTGGTTCCAGCCACTGAAGAGCCCAGTACTTGGAAAGATATTCAGCCTGCTGCCCGTATTAGATCATTTATTGCCTGAACTCGCTGGCTAATCTGCAGGCAGCCCCCAGATTGACCCCATTCATCAAGGGTCGATGTGCAGGGTTGGCTGGCCTGTTGCTGGGGATTGGGGAGGTGGGCGAAGAAATGAATACAGTTGCACTGACCTGACTCCTCTCTCTCAGCGCAGTCACAAAAGGGCCTCTGATCGCTCTGCTCGGCTCCAGCTGTGCACAGAGGGACAGTGCTAGTCATTAATACAGAACATGAGAAACAGTACATGTAACAAATTGACCTGGCAGTTGCATGAAAACTGGAATGATGCAAGGGAAGGAGGAAAAAAAGGATGAATTAGAAAAAAATCAGGACATGTTCACATCAGCTATCTTTGTTCATTAGAACGTCATATATTTCAATTTGAAATAATCTGGCTAATATCCACACTGATGGTCCAAAAAAAGCTCCTGTTCACTTTCCAGCACGATGGCAACCAAGACTCCAGGCAAACAGACCCATGACCACCAATGAAAATAAAATGCGGAGATATACGGTGTGATTTTTTAGCATTGTTAGTCTGTTAGTACATGGCACAAAAAGCTGCATCAATCTCCACTCTGTCAGGCCATTATTGTGCTCTCCTGCTATTACCCTCTCCTTCTTCTCCTCCAGCTTGTCAGGGCAGAATTACAGCTGGCTTTGCTTCCTTATACCACAGTGATGAATGGCTGATGTTATCAGTACCTGAAAGAGAGGAGAATGGCTCTTACAGGCAGGGGACGTCACTGTGAAGGACCAAAACAAGCTTATATGATTGTATATGCCTGTAGTAATCACTCGGGGGGGAGGGGGGGGAGCCATCTGCGACACTAACACGGAGAAGCACTACACATCCAGAGAAAACTACAGACCATAATTTAAAGATCCTTCTTTTCTGTCCCTGTTCTTTTATCTCTCTTCTCTCCTTCTTGGCAGTACACTGGGGAGGCTGCGTGGTGAGATCCGAGTATGGCTCAGAGCATCCACCTCCACCATTATTGCCCTGCACAGCTTTTATCATTGCCATAAATCTCCTCCTCCAGCAGCGTTACCCCATAAAGAGGCAACCTGCAAATATCAGCCGCGCTCTCCACCCCACAGAGAGACAGCGAGGAGGCCTGAGGCACTATTACACAGACTTATAGTAATTCCACCCATATGGTAGGAACCTGAGTCGACAATGATTACTGCGGCTCCCATCAACTTTAACCGGTCATCAACATATAATTGAAAGGCAACTAGGCTAACTGCCTGCTGAGTGCATTCTGTTGAAAAGGCATTCAGACAACAGCAAGGTGAAACTTAATTAGATGTAATGTGCTCAAAGACAGTACTCTGAGCACAGGATAAGGAACGTTTTAAGTACCTCACCGTTCTGAATAAGCACACCCAGGTAACAGGTGCTGTGTCGATGTTTGGCCTCATCGACCTTGTGCTGACTTGTAATTAGTTTTCACTTTTAAACGTTTTACTTTACAAGGCTGTGTTTAGTTAGATTTTCACCAAAGATGTAACTACAAGTGCTAAGCTGCAGAATGTCAAGGTCCACAAGATCCTTCTAAAATAGCCCAACAGTACATCTTCTTCAGAGTACAACCTCAAGGGTCCACCTTTGAATTGATTTTGAGCTCACAGACCCATGGAAGAGGATTTTTTTTTTCTCCATTTTTTCAATGGAACTTCACTCCCTTTTCAAAACTCACACAGATTTTAATTGGACACCAACATAAAACAGAGAGAATGAAAACTAGTAAAAACTAGTAAATGAGAACTCTGTGCCAGGCCCAAGAGAACTTGGCATCACACTCACATCCATGCTAGCCATGGCGTTTCTGCGAAGGACCAATGTGTTGCATGTGCAGATTGAAATGCCTGTGTTTTCCATCAGTTCAGAACACACACAGCTGGATTACTCTCATGTTGGCTGTGTACAGATTCTGTCTAATACAGTGGGTGTTCACATTCAGATCGGTTCAGAAGTTCTCTGAAATCAGATCAATGATACAGCACCACTGATTTCTACAGAAACAGTTTGGGATTCAAACACCATAAAATCGCTGAATTATCAGTTTTTTTATTGTGTTTATCAAAGTTAATATATCAAAATAATCACAACAGTAGATACCGCAGAAACTACAAGGTTTTACGTCATGGCCACGGGGCTAAAGACCACAACATCATCAAAGGTGTTCTTTATAAAAAGGACAGCTGAATCTTGACGACTGTCTATAAAACATATACTCAAAAAGAATCTGCTAAGTTTATTAAGTTTATTGAGTTTATTGAGTTTAAACACCACCAAAAGCGTCTGCTGCATTACAAAAGTAGTATGGTTATACATCGCCCTTCTCTCTGTTAAGAAACCTGAGGGAAATGATCATTAGAAGTACATTTGTGCTGCATTTTAGTTCTTATTGAACTAAACATTCTCAATCTACTACTTTGCAGATAAGTGTTTAATTTTATTAGGAGTGTTGAATATGGATTAATGTGTTAATAGAGAACAGTGCAAGCTGTCTGCGTTTTTTCTAGGAGAAGTTCTAGGAGAAATGCAAGTCTGGAGCCACATGGATTTTAATAGGTTAAAATGTTGTAAAAAACATTTTAAACCATATTCAGGATGTTATTGAAGCAATCTGTTTACCTCTTTATACGTTCTCCTTGACCCTGCAGTACTTTAAACATAAACAGGACAACAACAGAAGCTTCTACGTCATGGTCTTTTTTTCATCGATTTCCATGTTGCCACTTTGTGCTTTGCCATCTAATCCATCATTGGGACAGATGGGAATCGGTGAGGGAACAAAGAGCTACAAATTAATATAGCTTCTCGGTGTAAGCCCACTGCTCTGCTAGTGTGAGAAAGGAAGCTTCTTGTGGGGCCTAATACCAGCCACATTCTCTTCAATAGGAAAGCGCTGCCTTCCTACAGGCCTCTGTGCTCTCGCATTGTATGCTTTTAGCGTCAAGCTAACAACAGCTGAACTCCGTCACCCCATATTCAAAACACCGGGCTGATGTCAGTGAGATAACTCTGTGTAAGCAGTGACGCTGGTCTGCTAGACCAAACAAAAGACCTGACCCACTTGACATATTTTGCCCCAAAACGGAGTGAACGGACGACACAGCAAAGTTCTGTAGACAAGGCAGGATCTCTAGGGTTAACTAATGCTCTCAGGTGTTTTTTGGTACCACTGTGATACCACATTTTGATACCACTATGAATTATTACAATATTACTGTTAAGGAAATTATTACAGAACCTCGATTGAAAATGCAGGTTTTTAGTTAAATGAACCTTAGTAGGTTGGTAAGACATAAAATGTTAACTGAACTGATCTTTATAGAGGCCAAAACCTGTTGCAATAAACAAGAACAACAAACAAAAAGAACTATAAGGATGTAAATTGCATAAGCTAGCAACACGCAATTGGGATCAGATTGGTATTAGTATCCACCACCGTTGTAAAAAAATTAAACAGTATTGGATTTTATTGTACTCCAGAGGAGCTGAACATATAGGCGATTGTTTTACTGCATTTTAACACCAAGTTAATAAATGTTACACCTCTCTTTAATGCTAAACCTGACCATTTAGTCCTAGGCTCTACATTTAGCAAAAGTATGCGTACATAGAAGCAGAGCATGAAATAAATAAAATGTTGAACGCAGTTTCTTTAACCCTGCTGTTGAGATTTTCATGGTGAGATCAGTATAAACGTAGGTGGCTCCAGTTGATCATTGATCACAGATCTACTCCTTGGTGCTCTTTGTGCTTCCCTCTGGGGAACATGGCAAAAACAAGGAGCTACGAGATTGATGCGTCTATTCCAACCATTGTAGAGAAGCCTGCCTTATTCAGCGGAGGCCAATAGCAATTATTTGGGCGGCTGAATGCTCCTTGCCCTGGGACACGATGTGAAAATGTGTTTGTCTTTGACACTCTGACAGCGGAGCCCGAGGGAGTTGACAAGTTCATGGCTCTTAGGAAACACGGCTGCATACAGCGTGATGTATGCTCCTTCAACGGGGGGTAGGGACCGCGGTGCAAAGCCAAAAGAAGCTGACCTCCCCGAGTCTCTCGCATCTATTATCTGCTCAAGAATGGGCTGAAAGTATGCAGGGAGCTTCTATACATTACTGTATTTCCAAAATGTCCCATGCAGCTGGGGAGTGAGGCTTTCTCATGCCTCAATAGATAGATTCATTAATTCAACACTGAGGCTTTTGAACTGGATGACAGTCGTCCAATTGAACTGTAGATCATTTTAAAAGTTTCTCACACTTACCTCAGACACCATGCAAAAGGCCATACAGAAGATACATGATTTAACATTAGCCTTGTAGCAAAACTAAGCTAAGCATGGAACTAAAGTTTGAAATACATCACAACATATCAATATATATATATATATGTTTTCAATTACAGTATCATTAATCCCCTAATATGGTGAAAAGAGTAGAATGGAGACTGGTCATAACACTTGTTAGACACTTCTCTTACCAAGTGCAGTCTCTCAGCTGTCTCGCTTAATATAAAACATGGGAGCAGATGGGAGTGTGAGGTATGTTCGGTATGTTGTACTGACCAAACAAACAGCAGTCCGATAGAAGAGAAAACACAAGTTAAATGCTGGAGAAAAAAAGCAAACAACCCTGGAGGAACATTACAAACTACACTAGCATATGGTTTGAACTGCACTTCCCAAAAACACAGTTATTTGCATAGCATCCCATTTTATAACACATGATACATCTACATTTCAACTATTACTGGTAATCAGGCTCACCTTCAGATGACTTCAGTATTCCCTTAGTCACTCTCTAGACAACATCATGACAACGTTCTGCCTTCAACCCCCCTATGGGCTTCTATATGTGCAAGATCTGGTTTCGTATCTCTGTATTAATATCCACCTCAGGCCATTCACCAGTGAGTCGGCAGTTAGGAAACCAGGAGAAATATTTTGTGCTCTTACTAGTGTAATTCAAAACTCTGTACTTGGTAGGACAAGTAAAGACTGCAGGCACAAAATCAATCTATACTCCATCTATTGTGTAGAACTGGACCAGCACCGTATTGTTCCGCAGGTCATCTAAGGTCTCTGTGGTCTTTGAAAGTCAAGGGGTCTGTATGGCTCTGGTTCTCTCAAAGAAACAAACAATGAAATATACAATGTCCATGAGACTGAAATAACAAAACGCTGTCCCTTCAACAAGCTACAAACATAGCAGCTGCAGTTATGAATGGAACATGTGCATTGCAGGGTATATATTTCTTGTCGATAATAATCTAGTATTTGAGTAATTATACAGGCAAACTAAATTATACAGGCAAACTAAATCGTATCTCCAAAACGGACAAAAACATCCAAACTTTCAATGGAAGTCGGTGTAAAATGTTTTTAATGCAAGTCATTTTGGAGCATTTCTATTGGTCCATTTATCATGACATTTTGACACTATGTAAAAAACCAGATTCACACTATGTTAAAAGGAAAAATAGCAAAAATGGAGATGCAATATTTTCGTGACAGCACGAATATAGTTTTTAAAATGATAAATGCTATTCAGTAAATAAGTTCCCAAATGATACAAATATGACCAGCATGGGAACTTACATACATTTCAATCTACTGTTAGTGCTATTCACATTCACAGATTTGTTGAACAGATACATTACAGATGAAAATGTAATTTATTGTGAACATCTAACAGCAATAATTCATAATAATAATAATAATAATAATAACGATAAAATGGAAACATTCAACCACAAAAATAATTAAAATCCGCCTTTTTGTCACACCCACGTGGCCAGACTCAAGTGAAATCTCTACAGCCTTTATCTTCACACTGCAGACAGCCATTTCTCCTCACTGCCGCATTCTAAAGTTAACACATGTGGTCCAGGGCAATCGAACAGCTGGAGCACTCAGGTGAAATGCAGAATCCTGCCTCAGTGCAAGTGCTCTCCGCGTGTCCACGTGTCTGCCCACCCCATTCATTACACAATTCCAACCCATTAACCCCTCACACCAGCATGTAAACAGCAGTATAACATCTCTACAAGAATTCTCGTGTCTGGTCAAAACAGTCAAACAAGCAACAAGCAAGTGAGACTTCCTTATCCCTTTAAACCCCACCACCCAAAAATACTGACCTGAACTGCAGACGGGCTCACCTTCTTCCTCATATTTTACACCTTCTGGTCTGAAGTTTCGCTCTCCCGACTCTCACAGGCAGTGGCAGTGTAGGAGGACGGAAAAAAGCAACTCGTCAGATACCTCTTTTTGTCTTTTCTTTTTTTCATTTTTGTCTATTTTTCTAAAGACAAATTCACTGTCCATCCCTCCTCCCCCCCCCACAGCAGGATGTAAAATAGGAGGCATGCAGTGAACGAGAGAACAACAAAAAAAAAGTCTGCTGGAAAAACTTCGCCTCCCTCCGGTTCAAATTTAGAGGCTGGGTTTTTCGGGGGAGCTGAGCAAGCCTCAGCGAGCATGCTCTGAAGTGAAAGGCACACTTTCATACGCACATGACTTCCTTTCCCAGCCTCTGGGTCCCACCTCTCCTCCGCCCCCCTTTCGTCTCGCCGTCCCTCCCTCGCTCCGGCCCTCCCTCCAGCCCTCCTCGCGCTCCTCAGTCAAACAGGAGTCAGGAATGCAGCTCAGGCTAAAGTCCAGTCTTTGCACGTCCCAGTCAAGGAGAGAGTGCCCATCCAATCAATAACCACCCAACAGCCTAAGGCAAGCAGTCAACACACCACTGCTCCTCCCAGCTGCTCCCATAACCCCACAGAACCTGTCAGGGGCTGCTCGCAAGCCAACCCTGACTCTGACCAAACTCAATGGGTACCACGGAGAGCATAACGTTGGCCTGAGTTGTTACAGAGAAATGATTGCTGGCCATGGAATCAATACAGAGAAGAAAGAACAGGGTAAAAATCTAGACTTTGGGAGCTGGTGCACAAGAGAACCCAGGGAAACCCGATTTCCCATCTAACAATCACTTTAACAGCTTAATTTCAACATGAAGTGCTCCAACTGTAGCAACTGAAAACCCTACAACTCAACAAATCAACACATGAATCTCACCAAGAAATATGTAAAAGGAATTCTCTATTCTGCACGACTGAATAGAGACTGCTAAAATCCTGAGAAATGCCACTTTGACATCAGCTGCCAGAGTCCGCAATGCACTGTCCAGGTGGGTAGATGGCGCTCTATCTCCCCTCATCACTCTCAAGTAATTTTGACCGACACAGGCATCTGTTAGTTGGTGCACCGGAGCTGTTGACCCGGCGCTGTCCTCAGAGCGTGCCGACTTGATGCCAAATCAGCGGCAGCTCAAAAACAGACGGTGGCTAGCTTTACATGTTTTAGAGAAGATAAGTCCTTACCTTCGTAGTGTCGGGAGCATTGCTAATGCTAGGGGGAGTTACGGACAGGTGGGTTAACTGACAATACCAAACTGTTTAGAGATATACATACTTAATGAAGTTCTTCACTTAGTGAAGACATGCTTAATCAGAGGAATGCCACTTCCCTAAAGTATGAACAGCGAAAATTGTGTTTTTTTATATTACTAGTTAATTCTCATAGTCTGCTAGCTAGCTCACCAACTTTTCAGCCACGCAGAGGATGAAGGCCATGTGCACTGTTGACAGACAGTTGTCTCAGATAGACAAAAATCTCTGAAGGTTTCCTTCTTTTGCCTGTAGCCTAGCAATCAGAACCAGACACCATTAAAGAAGCAATAACCAAGTTTAAAATGCCAGTTAACAAGCCTGCTCAACAGAACTACAACAAATAGCATCGTGTGCGAACAGCAAGCAGTGTGAGCGGCAACAAAACCAAAACGCTTCCATTACAAACAAAGAAGCAGAGCGCGGTTTTTGATGTTTCTGCTTTTGAAGCACTGCGGCACGCTGAAGTAACACTTCAACAAAGCCACTACGGTAAGGCCAGTCAAAATGCATCAAAACACACTTTAAGAGCTAAAAAAGGAAAAACTAATAACCGTTATAGAGAACAGGGACCTGCACGACCCTTCTTCAGTGTTTAATGCTGCAGTGTTTTCGCTTACAGACTGGGACTATTTTTATTTGCGGATGTGAGTAAACTTTCTTGGTAATCTGTTTGCGTGTCTTTACTGTCTGAAATTCAAAAATATCAAGGCCAGAACTGTGGTATAATCACAATAGGAAATTTGAGGTTCTGCTCTGTTGTGAGATATTGGCACCGGTGCCCTCATGTATAATAAATGTTAGTATATTAATGGGATGTTACACTATGCATAGCTATACTACACTATATTACATATTTATTATTACATGCATTTTTGTGTTTAAGGGTGAATCTTCTATTTTTATTCTTCAATATAAATTAATTAATATGTTAAATAAGGCAATAAATATAGTGTTTATAACACCATCATAAAATATGCACCAAAATCAATTTGAAAATTAACACCTAAAATGATTTGGATGTATTATTTATGCTAATAGATATCCATTTTTGCATATTTTTGTCACACTCCCAGGTTTGCCTCCTGACTCTGTGGACTAAACTACCCATGATGCCCCCCAGACACACGTGACTGTCACCTGCTCCCCACCAGCCAATCGTAAATAGTTCCTACACTCATCGTCGCCCGATCACCTGTGTTTGCCTCACTGTTTGTAAATCTTTTACTGTATCTGTGGATATAGTAGGCAAAACTACGGCCCTTCTAGTAGACAGTCAGATGACTGGAGCTTAGCACTTCTAGGTACATGTAGGTCAGACCGGCATAGCGCTTCTAGTGTTAGCTTAAACTAACTAACATTTGCCTTTCTGGACGCAATTCACAATTTAAAATCTGTGTAAGAACCTGGTTGTCTGTATCTGAGGTGCTAAGGTGCTTAGATCCATGAATCACAGCAGACTTTCCCTGCTTTTACTGACATACACGTTATTACAGAATTCTTATTCTGTCCTTTGTATTCCGAATGTAGGCTTATTATGCTGGTCTCGTTAGTTCCAGAAAAATCACAATCTTGCTTATCTACGGAGGCTGTGGTAGTTTCGGTATCTTCAGTACCATAGAAAACAAGTAGCCTCACATGTTTAGAATTTTGGTATCAACTTGGCACCAAAGTATCGCTTTTCGTGACACACCTGCTAGCTGCTAAGTACTGTTAGGAAATTACCCCAAGACCCAGGGCCGTCATTACCAACACATGACTTGTTGAGATCATAATGATAGCAGGTGACTGTAATGACAGGTTTTCAGTTTCACCATCAGCATCTTTTCAATATTTATGTATTAATGTTAAATGCGTTACAGACCTACAAAAAATAAGTGAACCCTTTGGAATGACCTGGATGTCTGCATTATGCCATACTTGCATTATACAAATACATATACAATATTTTGATTCTATTTCAGCTCAGTCTTGGCAATCATGAAGTCTTTATTTAACATTGTAAACATTTTCCTGACATAATAAAGTTGCTCATTGTAAAGTTAAGATGGTAAAAAGAGCCCCCAATTGTAGCATTTCCCTTATATCTGGCATCTGTTCAGGTATCATGCTCAAGTCCCCAATTCTGTCCATGTCCAGATACTGTTTCCAGACATCAAAAAAGTCGAAACAAGACAACATATGTTTCACATGTTAACGACCACATTGCACATTACACATAATGCAAAACAGCTTGCGTACTTCCTCCACTTCTATATGTGTGTGTCTACGTGTATATTTGTGCTTGTTTGTGTGTTGCCGCCTGTTCTGCTTTCTGTCCTCAATCTGTGAGCCCCCGTCTGGACTCCTCTGATAAGCGCCTTGTCTTGGCGTACACGTGGCTCTATTTGCCATTTGACTGATCTTCCAGATGAGACTTCAGCTTGCCAAGTATAGTGTTACAAACACACATGCTCATGTGTGAGCAGACACTCTCATACATCCACACACACACACACTCCTCACACAACCATGGAGTAGCACCTGGAATTCCCTCAACCTCTCTTCCTAAACACAGTCCGGGCTGATAAAGCACGCTGGCAAACAGAAACGCTCCACAGCCGTGATTAAACGGGCAAATACAAGCTTTAATTGAGTGGCCACCAAAACATTGCTCACGACTCCTCAGGGGCGGAACTGGCTTGGTTCAAATTGAGGACAGCAAGGTCCCTTTCTCCCCCAAAGCTGCAACACATACACTGTCGAGTGCTTAGTGTTCTCCTCTGCGTGCACGGAGGAAGTTGCCAGTGGGTATTCTTTTGCTTTGACAGGCTTCGTGCACACTGGAGGAGGCATATACAGCCTGTCGCCTCCCAGACTGATGGAACTGTCTGGCACTAAGGGGAGATCCACTGCACAGGGGAAAGCAAAAACTAAATTGGGAAAAAAAAAACACTGCTGTTTCTGAGAAAGCCAGAAAGGATGGCCTAGTTTATAGAACTTACAGAATCATACACTTTTAACAGCAGCAGAAGTTGACAAAAAACTTCTACACTAATTTCAGTCACATTGTGAAATACATCGAGTCAGACAACTATGCATGATGCTCGACTGTATAGAGCTCAAAAATAAGTGTAGACGTAGCCTGATTTTTTTCAGAACTTTCTGGTTTTCTTTAACAGGGATGGTGCTGTTTTGTTCATTTATATTTTTGATGGACAACAAAATCTATTTGCCCTGATGGTTTGAAGGTACACCATGGACAAAAGTATTGGGACACCACCACTTCCTTTTTTCTTTCTTCCAAAAACAAGCTTGTCCTGCTTTTGCTGGAGTAAATGTCTCTACTGTCCAGAGAAGGAAGCTTTCTACTAGATGCTGGAGCATTGCTGTGAGAATTTGATTGCATTCAGTGACAGTGAAGCATTAGTGAGGTCAGGATGTTGGGTAATCACCATCCCACTTCATCCTCAACTTACTAACTCATCCCGAAAGTACTGGATGGAGCTCTATCATCATTCCAGAGAACACTGTTCCACTGCTCCACAGCTCAGTGCTGAGGGGCTTTATATCCCTCTAGTCCACACCTGGCATTAGGGATGGTGTCAATAGGTTCATGTTTCTCTGCTCCAGAGAAACCTATTCTATAGACATTGCTTCTCTGTAGGCGACTAGACAAGCTGGGTGTGTGCATTCAATGAGTGCAAATAAAAGTAGCTGAACGCATTCATTAGAGGGGGTGTCCACAAACATTTGTCTGTCTCTAACAAGAGTACGGGAGATACTGTGCCACATACACTAGGGATGCACTTCTCAGTTCTGATGCAGCAGAAGGCTATAATAACGGAAAGTAACAAGCAAAACAGCACTATTTCTTATATCACACAATGTATATTATTATAACATTTTTTGTTGTATGGTGTGATCACCCAGACCCAAGCAGACACTTCAGAAGAGAGTTTCTGTGGGAGTCTGGTAGAGCTCAAGAGTGTGATATAAGGAATGTACACAGCCTGGGTCAAAACAAAGTTGGCCTTTAAATCAGTGTGTGCAAATATGGGATATTACAATATAGAACAATCTAGAAATGTATATAATGTAGTATGAAGAGAAAGTCCACATAATCGCTACTGTCCACATCATGCAGGCATATGAATTGTGAAGACCCCTGAATCTTACTTGAGAATAATACAACAGTGAGCAGCAGTTATGCAGACAGAAAGGCTCTTCGTAATCATGTCAACTTGGACCACAATCTCATCTCTTATGGAATCAATGCCACAGCAGATTGTTGCTGTTTTGAGAACAAAATAAGGTCTTACAGAATATTAATATAAAGTGCTCAGTGAACCGGAGCCTTGTTTTAAATCTGAAGCTATCCATTCTGATTCAGAGCTCATGAACCGCTGATCACACACGTCCATGGAACACCATAGTGTCAAACTGGTCTTTAATGTAACCCAAAGCAGTTCTGCACAGAAGAAATTATGGTTCGTCCTGGGTTTGGTCCTTTTGGATGAGTCTAGATTTAGATCTACACTGTAAAAAGTGCTTCGTGGTACCAAGCAATTGAGCCGGGTTTATTCAACTCAAATAAATACTTTGCATCAAATAATGGTTCATTTAAAGTAAAGCTGAATGTATTCAGTTCAACTGTTAAATCTACAAATCATTTTTTACAGTGCATTTAAGGGTGCAACTAACTGGTTTGAAACAGACCTTTAAAACCTTATACTGCAGGTCTGTTTGGACCTGAACTCTCGTACTTGGGTACACGCCAAAAAAGATCATCATGGCTCACCAGAATTCATGTAAAAGTATGCGTGTATCTCTGTACATCCGGTCAGTCAAAGAACACAATGAACGCCCTTGTGTCTTCTTTTAGCTGCTGCTTTATTTCTGCTGTCACAAAATGTCACAAAAATCCAAACTGTGGCATGTGAAAGCAGCCTTAGTCCAAGGTCTGTGAACCCTGTTGCAATTGCTCCGATGGTGTCATAAAAACACTGCGTTTTCCCCTGGATGTTATTTTAAAACTGAATTTTAAAAATGTCATTAAATCTTAACGGAGCACTAATATCTTTCAACGCATTTATTGAATTTATACTTACTTTATACTTTTTGCATTTACTGTGTATTGATCTTCTCCACAGGTTTCTGCACAGTTTAGTAATCTCTACATTCAGGTTATATGAATGGTGTGGCTTATTTCTTCCAGTGACATAGCTTAAAAGTATCTTGCATTTTGGGGTCTATCAACACTAGCTTTGAGGGATTAACTACACGCTTTTGTAAGTTGCTCTGGAAAAGAGCGTCTGCTAAATGCCGACGCCTAAATTAGGTATGCATCTGTAGGCTATTCCTAGGCTCACACATTTGACTGACATGTTACAATCAACAAAGAAATAATGTTTTGCATTAAAGCACAAACCAGTGGATGGTGGGTTTCACAACAAAACATTTAAAGGTGTTATTGTGTTAAATTCTGTTATTGTGTTAAATTCTGTTAATTCTAAAGGTTAAATTCTGATAACTGATAATATTGGCCATTATCCTTTTAGACTGATATGTTTTAATTTAGAAGTTTGCACAAGGTGGGTTTGGCTGTGGGTCCTGCATGATCCGCATAGTCACTGGCAAGTGGAAGCCATAAAGAGGCCGGGTACTTTCACTCTTAGGGAGCCGAGAGAGGCGGGCTTGGACCATTAGAAATTGGCTATTTGCCTAATTAAGTGGGAAGAAAACAGGCAGCAGGTGTGCTTCAGAGAAATAAATGTAAAATTCAACTCCTTTTTAACATGATGTATGCACATAAATACCATATTACTTCCACTAGATATTACTTATTCCTTAAATTACCTACTAAATCCACTAGTACAACTTTCACTGTGTAGTATTAGCGACACATACTGAACATATGTCAAAAAATAGATGATGCTATTTATCCTGCTTACTAATGCTTGTTTTTCTGTTTTACTATTGACATGCAACACATTAGGTTTTGCAAGAATGTTGACATTCTTTTGACCTAGTTTTATATACATTTTCTTGCTGTACGTTGAATGTTGCCTAATCGATGTGAGTTCCCTATACTTACCAGGTCAAAACTGCACCCTGCCTGAATCTATTTGCATTTTTGAATGAGAAACACTGCTCAGAATTTTGTGTGTATACTAAACTAAACAGGAGCTGGACCCTAAAGAAGACATTAAAGCAGGTAAGTGATGTGTTTTGTGTGTTGCGGGTACAAAAAAAAAAGAAGTCAAAGACCGCAGACTTCTATTTCATATTTATACAAAAAATGTTTTAGCCTAATAAATAGTGCTTTACTGACTGATAATAGTGTCAGTTTGAATTGTCACAGTTCTTAAGTAATCAGCAGATGTGCTATTTAATGCTAAAGAAGCCAGCAATAACTTTAGATTTTTGGCAATATCGATCAGGCTCTACAGATGACACTTACTTGAAACGTATGCAACAGAAGTGTAAAGCTTTTATTCCTTTTTTTCCTAGTCTGTTTAAAAGACCTTTATCACAGTCACTGATACGGTCTTCGCGATAGGACTGAACTTCCGCCTGCACCGTCTAACAGAGCGCTCAAATTGCAACCTCCCTCAAATCTTCATTGGGCTTCAGCACAACCAACAGGAGGGTATTTAACATGTCTGCAAGTCGCTCCAGTAGGAACGAAAGGCTAGTTAGTCTTGGTCAAAATGCTTTGCGCAAAAGTTTGAAAACATCTGTGTGACCCAGCACATCTGCCGCAGCTCGCTGTTTATTGCTGCACAGCGGAGAATACATTCAACTTGGAAAGCAGCAGCGTTCAGATGGAGGAGCACAGCAGAGTCGGATCCACTACGAATCCACCTGTGACAGATTTTGCAAAGCAGAGAAGGGCAGAGTGTTTATGTCCACATTACATCTCTGGATGGACAGACTAGAGACCAGCTTCATTTTGGAGTAATAATTCTTTACACTCACTCCATGTTAACATTAACAACATTAGCAAACACCCTGAACACAACAATGGCACATGCTGAGCAGAGTTTTTCAGCTAGAGTTGGACATTTGAAGAAGTGGAAACCCACACTATGTTTATTCAAGTAATACAAACAACATACTTAGGAACGAGCAGTCGTCTTTCATAACGACCAGAAGCTGTTTAACGCTACTGTTTACGCTTCCACATTAATGAATGCTGAAGTTTGATAATGGTTTATTAACTGTAGCCACTGTCTTTGTTTTGTTAATTCGAACTACAGCTTTTAAAGATTGTGTTTACTTATAAGGATTTTACTAAATGCTACTTTCAAACACTAATTCCTGTTAGTTTGGCTCTTTGGCTGAGGCCAGAACCTTATTCTCGATTTCCACTCTGGTTTTTATGCATTTGACCTTTACTAGTTTTACAGGCGTCCCCTATTTCAGGTGAAGTCAGATGAAGCACTCCTACAACAAACAGCAGAATAAAACACCATTAGGCTCTCAGGCATCACAAAGAGCCAGACCCACTAAAGCATTTAAAGCCTCGAGCTGGACTTGTAAAGCTCTTTACGTTGACATTGAATTTGTAGTATATAACCAGCATTGATCCTTTAAGATAGACGTCTCATTTGTCAATGCAGTTACTGCACCCCAACGCCAGCTAAAAGGGCTTTTTGACTGTTTACAAACAATAAAAAATGATAAAAGTGCTTTCAGAGGCATCAGAAACAGTTCTTTATGTTATGGACATTTGCACCTTGAGTTCACAGCTTAGCTTGTAAATTCTCCAAGGTTGGCTGTCGTGGGATTCCTAATAATGACTTTTTTTACCTAATAAAGACAAAAAGTAATTCTGTTCTTTTAGTTTTCCCTTCTAATTATATATCTGACATATGAAAAATTTGCAGACTATTTTGATCAAGCACACATATGAATAATACATACTTCACATTTCAGTCATCTTTTACTGCAGTAAATACAGTATACAGTAAACAAACCAACAATAAGCCCTCATAAGGTACAGAGTTTAGTTTTTGCTCACAGTGCACCCAACTATAAAGACAGCTTTTTATATGATATATGTACAAGGTCTGTGCAATATTTCACAGGTTCTCTTACTATTTGCATTTGTAAATCGTTTCTAATTTATCCATTTTAAATGTACCCAACAGCTTCTGCTATTTCGCAGGAACCTATCCTTGTTGGAAATATCCAAACCTGATTAGTAGCGTGGGTGCAGTACTGCGTGTTGTTGTCTCTGTGGTCTTCCAATTGTTTTTGTTGACCCACTTTTTCAGGGAAACTGCATTCAAACCAGGTTGTACAATGAGGACATTGGCCTATGGAGAAATGTGTGCTTGCTCATTCTGCCCCCTCTCTCTCTCTCACTCTCTTCTTTTCTATGTCTCTCCCTTATTGACCTTAGTTTGTCAGTTCACAGCTGCTCATTACAGACTCCACTGTCACTGTACAGTCTCTGAAGACATCAGGACAATAAACAGCTCCTACCAATCCTGATCCTTTGTGTTGGTGCATGCACTGAAATTTACTCAAGGTATATTTTACAACATATGCACACTGACTGATGACTAATAACCTTGTACAGCTTCCGGCATCATTGTATTTGATGGTATAATCTAGAGACTACATAGTACCTCTTTCCCAATCCCGATACCAATATGATATTCTAATATTTTTTCTGCATTAAGCATTTCTCTTTTAAATTGAAACGCCTTACACAAAAGACCCTCTATAGGTAATATAAATAAACAGATCCAATCCAGATTCTGTTACCCCACAGAAAGAAATACATGGCCAACAACATGACCTGCATAAAAAGCTCACAGTGCATGTGTACAAAAACTAGACTAATTCTAGCCTAACACTAGCTAAAACTGTTTGTTGATCTTTTTAGGGTGAAAGGAAGGTAATGTAAACTTCTGCAGTAACCACTTTTAAACTTCCAGCCCACAATTTCCATTAAAACAATGGCATTAAGGGAACTTTGGAAGTTAATGCACGATCTGCAAGACACATCTAGGACAGTACTGTTCATATGCTGACCAGAAAGGCAAAGCAAAACCCAATATGACAGCAAAGACCTGCACTGAAGTCTGCACGTATGCAAAACTAAATAAGCCAGGAAACACATGCTGTAGACTGATGTAGAAAAACACAACTCTTCTGGCACAATTACCAAAAGTATGTTTGGAGGAGAAAAAAGGAGCATTTGATGAAAAGAACCCATTATCAGTTGTTAAGCATACATACAGATCTATTATGGTTTGGGGTTGTGCGGCAGCCAGTGACATAGGAAACACTTCACAGGTAAATGAAAGAATGCATTCCACTAAATAACAAATTCTGGAAGAAAATGGGACGCAGTCAAGAAATTGAAGCTAAAAGCAGTTGGCTTTTACAAGAGGACATGATCCTAGACATAGTGAGCTGTACAGTCTCATCACTCCTCACAAACCCTTAAAGGAGTCTGTCAGACTACTCGGATGCAGCTAGAGCATATAGCATAAGATCATCAAGTGCTTTCTGGAGATTAAATCCATTCGAAGAAAATAAGAAAGACTGGATAAGGCACAGAGAGCGGTGAAATCTAGTTGTCCCATACTAAAAAGCTTTAAGCAGACATTTTAGCTTGTTTTGGTCATCTTGCAGGTGACTGAAGGCTAGGGGAATTAAAGAGTGGAGTGCCCTTGCTTGGTCTGCAGAGCCATCCGAAAGGTCAAAGGCCATGGGAAACAAAGGCAGACGAGTGCACTTGCACTGAAGGGAAGGTGCTGCTCTGACTGCACAAGAACAAAACAACCTATAGAGGTGAAGTGGGGGGAGGAGACTTGTCAACAAGGTGACCAAAATAAAAGCACTAAGCTCAAGACACTTCAAAGCCCAAATATAAAGCCTATTAAAAGCCTTAAGAGACCCCAGCATGAGGGCAACCAGCGCTCTTAGCCCCCTGCCCTATTAGCCACTTTTAATGGCTACTCCAGTCAGACAAACAGCCGCCATTGTCCATACACAACAACTACAAGCAGAACAAAGCTGGGAAATTTACTGCCTTACACAGGTCAGACCTTACTCCAGCACACATGGGTCTTCACCAAGCCACAACAACATTTAGTGATCAGAGGTTTCCTTCTAAAGAAAAAACAACTTTGCGACTCAAAGGCTAAAGTAATGTTCTGATTTTAAATATTAAAATTAGAGCTGGGTGGTGTAAAGTCTATGCTGGTAAACAGCTATTAACATCCTACAACACTGATTTTTACTTTCAGCTGTATTACAAAAAACAAAACAAAAAAAAATTCTTAGCTACTGCTACTGTTATTTATAGAAAATTTTAGATTGTTCTGAACGAATAGTTAAAAATAAATACAATCCTTCCTTGAAATCTGGTTTCTGTCTCGTCAATATTTACTGTACTGTGTAAATTTGGATTGCTTTAGAGTAGAGAACAAGCACTCAGCAGTCATAGGCTCACGCCTTTTTTTTTTAAATATCATCTGATCCCATGGTTCAGAAAAATACTTTCAAACTTTCCGATGCCAGTTTTTAAAATCTGGCACAACAATGTGTCGAAACACTGTAATTCATATAGAGCATCAGGAAAATGTTTATGTATCTAATATTCTGGCCACAGAGAGGAACATATTCTACACGATACTGAGAAAAAAAAAAGTGCCAAGAGCAAAAAAGAGACATTATTTACAGAGCCATTAAAGAAAGGAACTTTTTGCATGTTACACTGCTCAAAACTGATGGTAAAATACGTTTTAATTATTAATAAAAAATTAAGATTAATAAAAAGACACTACCTCACAGATATGGAAAGTCGATGAATCCTTACTGCCGGGTAGAGGGCATAAGGTGATAGAAATGAAATATTATTACTATTATAACTTACTACTATTTGTATTCTTCTTTATGCGACTAATCTGTACTCTTAAGTGTATGTAGGTATGTGTGTATATGTAAGTACGTGTATGTATGTATGTGTGTCTTTTATTATTATTATTTTTTTGTTTTTGTTGTTTGTCAACCAGATTTTAACATAAGTGAACCATCCAACATGTCAATAATGCCCTCTGTGTATCGACGATTGGAATAGAATAAATTACATTGGGTAGATATAATCTGCCTCTGGTGGATCTTTCATGGAAAATGTATCAAGCTTGTTGTAGCATGACATGTTTGATGTAATGTGCTTTACAAGACACTGCACATCCTGCGATGTGACTATTGCGCATGTACACAATATGTCGATACTGAAACGATACAATGTGCAGTTCCTGAACCAGCATTAACCAAGTGAAGCAAAACTATTATGTTACCACAGAGAGACGATCCTAGACAGACATTATACTGATTTATTAAAACCTATATTGTTGAGTTGGTACACAGTCTACAAAGACCAGACACATTATGTGAGCACGTCTTGTACCACAGACATGTCAAGAGTCGAACGTTTGCAGTAAGACTATCAGACAGCTAAACCAGACAGCTTAACCAATGAGTGGTGCAGGGAAGGAAGCACACCGGTTTCGTCTTTCGCTCCCTTGCAGTGCAAGGACAGAACATAATGCAGCCATACACTGCTAATATAAAGCTCTACTGCCTCCTACTGGCACTGAATGGGACAAGTGCTGGTCAAGAATCTTCTCAATAAAATAAAATCCAAGCTTCAAGATTTGAACTTTCCTTATTTTAAGGAACAAACTGTCACACTGTATCAGGAACAATATAAGCAAGTCTGTACAAGATTGATAACTCAAGCACAAGATTTTTTCACCATTTATTAAAACTGATTATTGCTGTTTTAGTTCATTTTATTCTGAAATTATAATGTATAACGTGGAATTTCAAGCTCTATTAATCTTTTATAATATACTTTATATATAATATACTTTACATATATATATATATATATATATATATTTTTTTTTTTTTTTTTTTTTAATAGTTACAGAACAATATTGAGTAGCATGCTTTAGTTTTGAAGACCACAACAGACAGCAATGTCAATGTAAAATGATTAAACATACACTTAAACAAAACATTAAAAACTGCATTGAGTATGTCTGGCAAAATGTACAACTAGTTATTAACATGAAGCAACACTTACATGATGAGAATGATGCTACAAGCATAAACACAATCTTTTCTGATTGCTTACCTGGAAAACTGATTCTGCCGAGAGCAGGATAACGCCAGTAACAGCTTTTCCAGCTCTTCTAGCGCAGCTTCCCCTTGGGAAGCCACTTATTCCTACGGAAAACAACAAACATGAACACAGGCTGCGTAACTAAGCAATAAAGTTTCTGAACAACAAGAACTGAACGTGCATTACGGAAAAAAGAATCCACTGTTAATACATAGAGAGTAGATATAACCAAATGCGCATGAAGAGCCGCTGAGTGCCTCCCCACAAGAGTTCCAGAGGTTCAGTGCCTTTTCACACACTGTGTTGCTCTGGTTGCTCTGTTTGCTCTAATAAGACTAATATACGTCCAGTCTTTAAGTAGGCATTTTCTGTCCCGCTTTCTCTCTCTTTCTTTGACTGGAACTGAAATCAATGGTCACGCAATTAAGGAATGTGGATTTGTCAACCAAAGTGCATGGTGGTGGCGAAGGGGGGTATTAAACAAATACCCAATAAGCGGTTCAATAACAGCAATAACCATGTTCAGTGGCGACTACAGTACTATCAGAACCAGGCTAGACATTTACGTGCCAGGTGGTTTATTTTTGTTGAGAAGCAATCTGCAGTATTGGCAAAGGACATCAATGATCACTCAAACGTCTGGCGGCTGCCTATTGACTCTCCACCGGGGGGAGCCGAGTCGACCGTTTGAAAGTTATAGCTCCTTTCAAACAGTTTAAAGATAGGAGCGAACGCTCGGGATGGGAAAGTGCTGTCTCGAGAGGCTCCGTCACCGATAATTAGCGATCAATCATGAATTAGTTTAAAAGCTCGAAAAGAACACTGAGAGCATTATTAGATTGCAGGGATTCAGAGCTCTCCAATAACGACTCGGATTTTTGGAGGAATGAATCGCTGGGGCCGTTTATCAGCCTCTTCTTTTGCCAATCACCCCTATAAATCAAGGGAAAATCCAACTGGCCTGAGACTGAAAGATTACAGGTGCCAGGCGGGAGGCAAGGGGGGGAAAAAGGCTGCTAACAGCTTGTGTAATTAGTCTGTAAGGATTTTAACAACATGCATTGGTTCATTACAGCGTGATTATTGCAGTTCAAGAACGGCGGATATTTCAAACCTTTGCAGCCTGGGTTTTGTCGTTATCTATGGTATATGGATTCCAGATCTAGAAATTCCCTCTCAAAAAAATTTAAAATCAATAAACATGACCTCCATGAGCTCTACAGGCAAATGGCACATTAAGTGATAACGTTGTTTAGAGTGCAAGTGCATAGGAAATGGATAAATCAATATTAACTCAGTGAAACGTAATTAAAACATACAATAACTGTCCCGTACAATAACAACAGCAATGACCGATGCAAACTACAGGTGTAACGATTTTCATACATAATGAAAAATCCTATTTGAAAGAGTGTATTGAAATTCAATTTAAACCTCTATCATGGTGTCTTCCAAGAGTCTCTCCAGTGTCGTATTCTATGGAAAGCACGGTCAATGAAGCATGTGGGTCTGGCCTTTCAGAGTAAAGTGGGCAGAAAGAGAGAGAGGAGTCAGTGAATCTTTTTGAACTGCTACTAACATAACAATATTGGACAGCTAAACACAATTGAAGGAGACCGCTAACTGCTGCTAACCTGACAGATGCCTGTGCTTGCTAGCATTGAGCTCAGTGTTTCAACTCAATTCAAATGTATTTATATAGAGTTTTTAACAATGAAGAACAATAACAATGAAAAAACAGCTTTACACAGATTAGAGTCTGAGCCCCTTTTGAGCAAGCCAAAGGCGCCAGTGGCCCACTCTCCTCTGCATAACACATCACACTACACAAATAACAACAGCTGAACAGAAAATATGAGATAATGAAGAGCTATGGCTAATGTGACAGCAAGCCATGAATTATGAGAAGGTGAGTGAGTGATAAAATGGGAAGGAAGGCCATTCTATCCACCCAAAGAGAGACAAGACAAGACAAGGCAACCATATTCACCATTTGTGTTGGACACAGATGGAATGTGGGCCCATCTATGCAGTGAACGAACACACACACACACACACACACACAAAAGTGATTAAACACTCACAGTGACAGTGCGCACACGTGACCAGAGCAGTGGGCAGCCATTGCTGCCCCGCCCTGTGAGCAGGAAGGGTGAAGGGCATTGCTCAAGGGTCCAACAGTGGCAGCTTGCCGAGCCCGGGTATTGAACCCACAACCCTGTCAGCCAATTATGCTGTCCTGGGACTCCTTGCCACGGATGGCTGTGGCATCTGGAAAATGAGCTCCAAAACAAAAATGCAAATTCATTTGGACCTCAGAGCTGAAAACTGCTTTGCACTTAATAATGTGTGTGTTATGCCACTAGTGCGCATAAATGTAAACTACGCACATGGTGGAAACACCATCACCATAACATAAACACATGAAAACAAGGAACCAATGCAAGCACTACCTATTGTTGAAGAAAAATGTATCGTAATAGGACTCAATATTAAATGTACAATATTGTGTATCAGTACACCTCTAATGCAAATACCGTTAGGACATTTACTGATGAATTCTGAAGCTCACAATCTAGTCTAGATTTAGTCCAGTTACCTGACACAATTTATTTTTTCACCCGCGTACATCTCAACCATACAGCACAACCTACACTAGCCTCAGTGATGGAAGCTGACCTTAACTGGCAGCGCTCCCTTTAGCCGGCAGGATGCATGAATGCGTATTTGCTCAAATCTAATTTGAGGATGCTACAAAAAAAGACAACGCTAAACAGGAAAACAAATATCTCCAGATGATCTAATCAGACCACAAATCACATACCTAATAGGTAGGAGGGAGCCATAGGGAGAAAAAGAACTCAGGTTAGATGAGGACATTAGGTCTGTAATGAGATACCCCTGGCCTTGAAAAACCTGCTACCCCGGCCTTACCGCGGCTCATTAGGGCTTTATTTTGCTGAGACAGCCTGAAACTGCAGCTCAAGAAACCGCAGAAGGGGAGAGCCAGAAACAGTCACAGTAAAAACCCACGATGCACAGCGCAGGCTCACTTCTTGTCACTGGACCAAGTGCCACGGCATAGGCCAGAATCTAATCCTGGTTTGGTAGCACCTCCACACCTGCTTCTACCAAATGATGAGTGTGAGATAAGGACCATGACACTGTTCAATGCAGATAATAATAAAGCAAAGCTGAGAGGATTCCAATATCACTGCAATGACAACACAGACACTGTACTACACTTATACTTTAGCATATTAAAGACCAGCCTTTAATGCAAGTTTCTGATTTCAGGCGTTTTCGTTACAGGTTTGTGCAGCTACAGGCGTTTGTCCAGCAGGTGTCGCCAAAACGCGAAGCTTCATTTACAAAAAAAAAGCCATTGATTGATATGGTTTACTACATAATTCTGTGTATATGCTGTAAGTCTATATGTGTTATATGAGTTATACGTTTTATTGGCACGTTATTTAGACCAAACTGGGTCTAAACCTGTGGATTTCAACACCACCTCTAGGGATCCACTGCCCTTCACAGTGTCAGGTACGTCCTTCCTTATGAAGGGCTTGTTAATTTGCTGCTAACCTGTATGGTTCTCTTGACCTGCACAGTGTGTGTGTGTGTGTATTCATTTGAGTCTAATTAGACAAGCCTGCTCATTCTAGTTGACTAATGGTCAGGTTGATCATGCTGGTAGTCCAACTAAACCACCAACCTAAACCTAAGCACCCTGTGCTGGTCAACAGCTAACCCTGCTCACCCTGCTTCTCCAGGCTAGGTTGGCCAGGGCACGCCGCCTTTGTTTGTTAGCTGAGGTTTATTATCTTTAGCGTTTTATTCAGCTAGCAAGTTCAACAAGAATAAAAACACCTTTAATGTTTAAGTTTATGTCGAAAGTGAAAGTCGGCTAAAAATGGCTAAAAATAGCAGTTAGAGAAGATTTCTACCATTATTAGCAAGTGCTAACTAGCTAACCAGCGCTATGCTAATTTAGCTAGCTAATTTAGTTGAATTCAGACACAGACTACAGGCTAGAAATCATACTTATCTTATGAACATTTAAATATAATCTCTGAGTAGCTAGCTAGCTGCCTTTTTTTTAGCTTTAGGCTGAAATAAAACCCCGTAGCTAGACATTTACGGGCAAAGTAAGGGCAATGTAACCGCTGACCGTTAGCGCCATTTTTGTGAAAGTGGTACCGCACACGCTCCCTGAGCACTGCCTCGCCCCTCAGCGCCGCCACACTTCACAACAGTCAGAAAATGTTTCATGTTTGGTACCGTTTGGTACCAACTCTCAGCTGAACACGGTGGAAGACCCGAGCAGTACCAGTACCAGTACCAGTACCAGTACCAGTACCAGTACCAGTACCAGTACCAGTACCACCACCACCACCACCCCCCGGCCCTGAGCCCCTCTGATCCGCGCTCGCGCTTCTCTACCTGATTCTGCGATGACGCCATAACCGACGATCATTCGTGCGTGTGTATGACGTCACACGGTTTCTCGGTGATTTCACAGCGGCCTCGTTTCTCTCCGGATCTGTGACGTTTCTGCGTTTACCTGCAGTCTAGGAGCTCAGAACTGTGTTCACCTCGCTGTTAATCAACGGACTCTGTCATTTCCCACCTTCAGGGATGAACTACAGCGGACTACAGCAGACTGGCTCACACAGCAGGACTGAAATCAGCACCTTTGTTTTACAAACTGGGACAAAAGGTGTCTCTGTTATGTCTTTGGTTTAATTCTAGGTTTTAATCTGCACTATTTACACTTTACTGTACATCCTGTACGTCTGCACTCCTGGACACTAAAGACACTTAAATATTAATACATGCACATATTTATTCAGTATTGTCATCTGTCTGCTTCATTCCTTATTCTTCATAACTGCACTGCCTTTCATCTCTGGTTGGTTTCGAATGCATATTTTTTACATTTATTCTAATATTAACACTTATTACTTATAATTAGTTTTATAATTATATACTGTTTTGTAATTATTGTATTATATTGTATTGTATTGTATTACTGTGCTGTGTTGTGTAATTGTGCTTGGCTGCTAAATTTCCTTCAGGATTAATAAAGTATCTATCTATCTATCTATCTATCTAGCAAGTTTACCCAAACTTTTGCATGCACCCCTTTATTGATGTGTTATCTGATTGGTTAGTGATGTTTCTGTAATCAGGGGCTACAGAACAAATGTGTCCCTTTTGTATAGTGGGCATCTGCTTCTATGAGAGGTTGAGTAAATACACTCATCCAGGTTTACCCCGTCATACGGACACTGCGCTGTAGCATTTCGGCACTTCTAATCTAAGTAATGATATTTTGGGGACGCAGATTATTCTCAGTGCTGGATTTATTTAACTCTGAAACATGAACTATGTATTTCGTATACAAAGAGCCAACTTGAGACCTTAGACCAACCAAGTAAAGAAGTGGAATCAGGCGTTGATAGCAACTCCTTCAAGCAGCAGCAGGGGGAGACTGCTGTATATGCTTGTAAAACCTCATTCAGCAAAACAAATCAATGCAAACTACCCTAAAAAAGACAATAACCAGAATGCAATCAACTAGATGCCTGAGTTTGACCAACAAAGGTTTTTATCCAGATTTCTCATCAATCTCTCCCACCATTCATAGAATTAGCTTAAAAATCCACCAGCAGCAGCTTGTCTAATTTGACTTGATAAAGTACTGACTAACCAGCCAAGGTATCAGATAGAAAACAAAAAGGTGCTAAAAAGGGTTCTAGACAATGCCATAGCTGGATATCTGCTCCTGTAGAGCTTTAAAGGTAAAGGTGCATGTATTCGTCACTGTACAGTGAAATGTGTCCTCCGCATTTAACCCATCTGTGGTAGTGAACACACACACACACACACACACACACTAGTGAACTACGGGCAGTGAGTACGTACACACACACACACACACACACACACACTAGTGAACTACGGGCAGTGAGTACATACACACACACACACACACACACACACACACAGCGGTGGGCCGCCAACTCCAGCACCCGGGGAGTTGGGCCCAACAGTGGCACTAACCGCTGAGCCACCACTGCTCCACAAGGTTCCTTACTCACACTTCTCTTTAACAAACATTTGGCCCTTATTCTTAAGAAGATATTTCTTCATAACCCCCACTTACTAAGGCTTTATGAAGATTCTGAGTTTCTCAGTTCAGTTTAGAAGGACAATGGGATCGGTCATTATAAGAGCAGAGCCGTGAGCTATTCTGAGCTTTAAAAAAACACTTTGTGAATCTGACCTGGACGTTTTGTGAGGACTCACAAAATCTCAAGAACAGATTTCTTAGGAAGGAAGAAATTGGTGAATTAGGCGCATTTGTAGGACCATTATTTTCAAGAGTGTACAAATAATACTGGGCTGCTTTGTAAAGTAGTTTGCAAAAATTAAAGACTGGCTGAATTACAAATTATGTATGTTATGTATTTATTCTCATTTTAGCACTTTTCAGAGCAAGCAAACACCCAGTTAAAGAGTCTGGACATCCGATACCATGCTGCTGCATGAACTAAAAGGTTAGTATCTCATTACTGCTGTAGATATGTACTCTACACTCCACACAGAATCCAGCTGCAGTAGTCCTCTATGTAGTTATACAGCTTGTGACTACAACAATGTGCAAGAACCTAGCCTGCACACTAATTTCACCTTCCGTTAAGCTGAAGCAGCCTTCACTTGAATTTGTGTGGCGTGAGCAAATTACAACCGGATACAGATGTTTTATTTTATTGCTTAAAGCTTTGCTATTACAGTGAGAGCACAAAGACAACACTCCATACAGTCATCCCTGCCTGAGGCGCTCCAAACTTGGTACAATAGCCCCCATTCCTGAAATACTGAACTAAACGCTAGGTCCAGATGATGCATGAGGATTCTGAAATGTCTGGAGTCTCTTCTGGGATTTGCGCCGAAGTGCAGATTTGAATGCAGCTGTGCTGATCGCCATCCATGTGCCACCCATGCCCATGATCCTGAGTATACTGACAGTGTTCACGTAGTAAAGGACAACAAGGTCCCTCCATTCAGATCTCTACGCAGTATTTCAGCCAGTCAGTGAGTGTATCGAGAAATCTCCAGATCCCCAGTGGCCTACTTTCAACGGCACCTTTTCCTGCAGGTCAGTCGTAAACGTTCTCGTAGGCTATTGTTACTCATCATCAGCCTTTAAAGGGAGTGCAGTCTCTTTATTTGCTTACAGAAATTCAGAGTAAATATGAAAGCCATGTCTCAAGACGATATAGTAGTCTGCCCGAGTTAATAACCACAGCAACTAGAAATACACCTCTGCTGCTGTGTGCTGTGGGTTACAGATTTTCTCCTGTCCGCCACGTTTTCAACAGTAGACTTTAGACAGAACGATCTGTTCACACTTAACAGATTAAGCTCTGTTTCATGTTGCGGCCTTTTAGTCCGAAAATACACAGACAGGTTATTTGTGGTGATTGTGCAGTTAGACCTGTGCTTCACTGGTTAAAGAATGATTGCCAATGCCCTGAGATTAGCCTGCAGTGTGTCCCAGACAAATCAACCACGTTACTTAACAAGTTCCAGGCCATCAAAACGCCACCCCCTACCCTTCCACATGTAAACATAAAACACAGCCTAAAAAACTTAAAAAAACAGGTCCCAGCTCAGTGTTCAAAGCTCGCAAACTCAAAAGTGGCGGGAACAGCCTGGGTCCATTCTGCAAAACGCCACAAAACACGTGAGCTGCGCGCGTCCAGTGCGTGTGAGGTGGCCGCCTTTCAGAGCCGCTAAGGGACAGGGCAGTGTGGGTCATTCCTGCTGTAGGGTCTCTCTCCAGCTGAAGCTGTGATTGGGTCCGTGGGTGAGGGGGAGGATGGGCGGGTCCACAAGCTTCCACACGTTCAAGTCCTGCTCCTCACATGCACACACACCCAGATATGGGATCTGGAAGGACAGAACACTTCGATATTAGTGTCAGATTAAAGCTGACACATATAAATAAAAATGACACATAAAGAGATACATATAAATATATATATATATATATATATATATATATATATATATATATATATATATATATATATATACATGGTGAATATAAATAAAAAGATAAAGATAAAGAAATGAAAATATAAATGTAAGAAAAAACATCTAATAGGAAAGTAAGTAAAAGACAGAAGGAAAAATGAGAAAAGTGAAATAAAAAAGAAAAGAAATGTAAAAAAAAAAGCCAATAAGTAAAAACCAAGCAAATAAGTAAAAAAAAAAGCTAAAGAAAGCGAAATAAAAAAGAAAATAAAAATGAAAAAAAAAAACAAAGAGAAAATAGAAAAAAAGAAAATAAAATAAAGCTAAAAGAAATCTAGTTTTTTAGAAAAACTATCAAAAGAATAAAAAAGAAAGAAAAATACATTCTATTATAAGAATCTTACAATTTTTAATTGAATTAAAAAGGATTTTAAATACAAATAGAGAAAAAAGAAATAGAAAGTTTTTTTAATAGGGAAGAAACATAATATAAAGAAAAACAGAATGACAGAATGTTAAACAAGCAAAAATTAAAATAATATGGCTAGAAAAAGAATAATAATATTAAAAGAAAGAATGAAAAATAAAAGTAGTTATAAGAAACCATAAGAAATATCTTAAATATTAATAATTTTTAACATTTTTAATTGAATAAAAAGAGGAATTAATTAAGAGGGGGAAAATACAAAAAAGGAAATAAAAATAGATTTTTTAATAAAGAAGAAAGAGAACAAAATCAAAATAATAAAAAAACAACAACAGAATGTTAAACAAGCAAAGTGAAAAAAATAATTAAGAAAATAATATTAAAAGAAAGAACAGGAAAAGGACACACCTTCCGCACTACTTGGACAAAGTCTTTAGAGTTGTGCAAGGTCTGGCCCTGGAGCTGACGGGTGCAGGCCTCCAGAGATGACGCATGACCCACCATCAGAACATTATTTCCTAGAGAGAGGAGAAGCAGCTCGCTCAGAATCTCCACTCACCACAATCCAGAACTGCTCTTCCAAACAGGCTTACATGTGTGAGCCTCACCTTTGTTTTTGCAGTCTGCCAGGATGTCTTTGGTCACTTTGTAGCTCCGGCTCATGTAGGTGTCATATGACTCAGACACGCTTAGTTTACTAATGGCTATGTGAGGTCTGTGGAGCAGAATACAGAACCATGATGGTGGCCCTACAGTGCCACACTAATTCTTTCTAATCTGTGCTGTGTCCGACTGTCTGTACCTGTATGTTGTGTCCACACTGAGGTTGGCTGCAGCGAGGTCTGTGGGTGTTATCCATGCAGGTAGAGAAGATCCAGACACCCATTTGGTCCACTCAAACAGGCCTGGCTCCACTCGTATCCTCAACTTTCCGTCCAGCTGCATACCTGTGAGAAAGATAGCGTGACTGTGGGGAAAACTGGAGGTGGCTTCTGAAACAAGACAACATTTGCTTTGTGACATGCTGGAATGGCCTTTAGCTTCATGACCATGGTCATGAAGGGATGCACATGGTCAGCAACAATACTCAAATAAGCTGTGGCATTCGAACGATGTTTGACTGGTATTAACAAGCCCAAAGTGTACAAAGAAAACAATCCCCAAACCTTTACACCACCTCCATCAGCCTGGACTGTTGACACAAGTCAGGTTGGGTCCATAGATTTATGCTGTTGACGTCTTGAAATCTGACCCTACCATCTGCCTACCGTGTGCCTCTGCAGAAATCAGGATTCATCAGACCAGGTAATGTTTCTCCAGTCTTAAACTGTACAGTTCTGGAGAGCCTGTGCTCACTGCAGCCTCAGCTTTCTGTCCTTGTCTGACAAAAGTGGAACCCAAAGTGGTCTTCTGCTGTTGTAGCCATTCCACCTCAAGGTTGGACATGTTCACCACAATTGTAGATAGGAAAATCCCAGGAGAGCAGCAGTTCTAGAGCTGCCACACTCAAAATCACTGAGCTGACTGATATGAAGATTACCTGCACTGCTGCCACACAATTGGCTGATTCGATAACCTCTTGAATAAATAGGCGCACAGCTGTTCCTAAAAGTGCTTGTTAGGTGTAGGTGTAGCTGATAAACCATTAACATGGGACATGTCTTCTGTCCAATGACAGCAGTCAAAGTCTTAAGGTAGTCACTGCAAATAGGATACGTACCTTTGAGAATCTCGTGGGCAGTCTGAACACAGCGGAGGCTCGGCGAGGAGTAGATAAAGTCAATGACGGTGTTGCTCTCCAGCAATGCCTCGCCTGCAACACACAGCCAGGCACTCACAGTTGTTCTCAGATGATGAGCTCATTCAGTAAGACAGAGAAGATGTTTGGAAAAGCCCACATACCCACAGTCCTGGCCTGCGTAGCTCCAAATACAGTGATAGGAGCGTCCATGTCATAATCCCGGTGTCCTCCGCCCCAGGCGGGGAGGAAGGGAGGCATGTTCAGGTTAGTCCGCACATATCTGCCTGCAGATAGACAGGATCAGACTGATGTCATTATGTGTGTGTGTTTGTCTATACATACCAATGTCAAGACTAACAAAGTAGTTATTTCTTAAGGTTACGCTTAATGTTTTAACACCGGCAGACCAGTTAGGCTTCAGATCAGGTGTCAATCTGAACAAACTTTTTTTCTTGCAGAATAAAAAAATAAAATAAAAAAATCGTAAGTTTAATATTTTTAATATTTGAAGGGTGAAAACAAGAAGCAATAACCAGTGCATAGGGAAAAGAAGAGAGAAAAAAAATAAGAAAGATGCGCCAAGGTCGAATCCAGGAAAACTGGGGAAAAAAGGAAGAAACAAAGAGTTTCCCAAAGAAATGGGTCAAAAACCAAGAGGCAACCGGACCGGCCGCTCAGTATGCAAAAGCAGGGCAATGGCAATACTTCACAACAATACAAAGAAACTGACAGGTCTGTACACATATTTCTAATTATGCAGTTTAGTAATAATAACAGCAGGGAAGTAGAAAGCTAAAGAATTTATTACACGTGTTTTAGAATAAGTCTAAATTGTCTAAAATGCTGAAGAACATTTAGAACACACTTAATAAAGTGGATATGTAGGTGCCTAATATTAAAAAAAATGGAGATCAAATCTCAAGGCTGATGAATTGACAGAAAACAGTGCTGTACAGAGGGTTATATAAAAAATACACAATAAATAAAATAAAATAAAATGTTTAAAAGAAATTTAGTAATTTAATTAGAGTTTTAGTTTTTTCTACTTATATGTGTTCAATATATCATCATTTTTTAATGGTATTTAATTTTTCAAAAACCCAAATAAATATTGACAGTAGTATCAATATAAAATAGCAAGTTGCCATTTTTATTTTGGTATCAAATAGTTAATCTCTCTCATCCACAAGTGAGGAACAGCAGGGCTAAATATCAATTTGAACTTTTTAATCATTTATTCATGGCTAATTTGTTTTACCCAATTTGGATTGCAAATTACCCAATCCCCATTCATGTGAACTCCCCCTGTCACTAGCAATGGCCCCAACACTAGGAGGGTGAGGACTAGCACATGTCTCCTCTGACACATGTGAAGTCACATAGGTAGCCAGTACGTTTAGGGGAAAGCTCGGCTCCACAGCTCCGACATAACAGCTAACAGACGGCTGTGCTGACCAAGAACAACATGCTGATGACAAGCAGCATGACCCGGGATTCGATCCAGCGATCCTTGGATCATAGTGGCAGCGCCTAAGTCCACTCAGGGTCAAATTGAACAAAAAAAGAAATAATAATAATAATAATAATAAGTGCACATATGACCACACATCCTGACACTGTGCCACTGAGAGTTCTGAGGGTTGTAAGGCTGTCTTGGATTGTCTGAGGTTACCTTTAGCATCAGAGCACTGTGAGAGCCAGTGTTTCCCAAACACCACATCCATCCTCTCTCCATGGCGACACACAAAGAGCGTCCTTTTCGGGGACCGCGAGTGGCTGTTGACTCGGAGTACCTACACCAGAACAAAACACTTCAGCATGAAGCTAGCTACAGCTCTTCAGTGCTAGAGTGTAAATTCAATGTCTGAATGTCCTTAACTCTAGAGGGCATATTCAGAAGGCATCTGTCTGAGAGTGCAAGGACTGCAGATTCAGACCTTTCATTAGCACTCCTAGTTTACAATGCTCTTGAGCATACATTTCCCAGCTATTGAAAAAAAACCCTTTAATTATAAATGAGTCAGCCTAGCCATTAGTTTCAATGCACTGTGTGGTAAGCCATCCTCTGGCTTTTCATCAGCACCCTCAGATGTTTTTGATGAACCTGTCTCAATATTTATGACACTAACATGTGCAAAAACCCATGTCAGTCAGTCCATAATCAGACTGTGTAGTCTTCAGTTCAGTGGCCATACATACAGCATTAGGTCAGATAAAGATACCTGCATAGGTTGGCAGACCACACTCAGGATGGACGAATCTCCTGGCCTCACGTTATCCAGGCACTGAATGCTGAGCAGTCCGTCCAGTGTTCTGCTCTCTTTGTTGCTTTTTTCTGAAGGGGAGGCACTGAAAAACGAGTGTGACCTGCGTACGATAGACAATAGCCATCTTATCATTCTCTTATCATTCACTGCTGATTACACTCAGGCTACACCTAAAAAGCATTCACAACCAAAGAATGGCTTTAATGACTGAGATAGGACTATATAGTTCGTAGTTTTAGGGTGCAATATGCAAATGAGCTCTCTAACCAATCATAATGACTTTTAGTGTGTCTTGGTAGCATCTTGACCAACCAGATAAACTGTCCTGCTCATACATTGTGTCTCATTCATTGCTGTGAGGATAGGCATTTGATTGCATTCAATGCATGCTTGATACCCCTCTAGTCCAAGCCTGGCATTAGGCGTTAGGCAAGTAGGTCCATGTCTGCTCCAGTGAGTCCTATTCTATTGGCAATACTTCTCTACAAGGACTAGACCATTTGAGTATGTGTACATTTGCACATTTTTGTCAGCATTGGGCACAACTTAAAGTAGGTGAATGCTTTCAATACAAGGGGTGTCCACAAATATTTGGACATATAGTGTAGATTTGGTTTAAGGGGAATTCAGAGTGTTTTTTGGGTGAAATAGTGTTTAATTAAGTTACTATAACAGTTCCTCTGTGTTTTTGCTCTTCCTGTTTGCTTTCTCCAGCTTGTTCCTTTGGTCAAGAGCTTTTGTTCTTGGTTTGGGTTTCTGCTCCACCCTTTCGTCACACGTTTGTTTTTCCCTTTGTAGATTTTGTTAGTCAGTCTGTAGATTAATAGTTCATATGGTGCTATAGTTTTCACTAGCCTGTCTCTACATGGATGTTCCTGCTTTATTTATTTATAGAGCCCACCTGTCCATTCATGTTTTGCCCATGAACACCGCCTGCCTCAAGTATTACAGAAACAGACTGATTTTTTTTTTTTTACAGTTGTGGTGATAGGAACCCGGGGTCAAAATGTCTCAGACTTAAATAAAGGTAGTTCATTTACTATCCCAAATGACCTGTGAACATATATATTTCCCCTGAATTTTTATGTGGTATATTGATTATTGTAGAGTGGTAAATCTGGTTTAAAAAAACAAAAAGGGATTTTTGCCTATTTTGCCTTATAACACCCGACATGCACGTCTCTGTTAAATAACCTTTAAAAATAGGTTTTAAGCCAAAATCCCATCTTAAAATCATTAATTCCATCTTTATTTACATTAATAACTGTCTGTGTAACTGCCTATGTAGCTTATAAAGGGAATTAAACCTGTTGGACGTCAGGTTTCTACCAACACTGCTGTGAACTATCCTGAAAAACACACCTTAACCACTTAAGTACGCAGATAATTTTGGAAACTCAGTGGAATTCTCTTTTTAAAGCAACATTATGCAAGAACTGGCATTGTAGGGGGACAACAATCAGGAAGTGTAAAAGGACACACATTTTTAGGCATTATATATATATATATAATAGGATTTTACACAAATATGACTCAGGTTAGGCAGCTTTATGCAGTTCTCGCAAGCACGGTTCTTCACTGTCGCTTCTCCAAAGTTACATAGTGCGAGCCTGTAGTAGGACAGAGATGCTGCTCCCCCTGTTACAGGTCAGTGGAGCACTAGAATAATTTAAAATCTCCTATTTTAGAGTAGAAATGCCACATAATGCTGCTTTAACCCACAGTGTAAAAGAACTGGAGCTTACCCGTGGAAGACCCAAGTGTCGCATTCATCAGCCCGACCTACATAATTTTCAGGCAGCAGCCCAGAAAGGCCTGTGCTCAGAGAGGTGCCGTACACCCAGCCCTCACTGGTGCTCATCTGCTCCACCGGAGATGTGAAGACAAAGTCTCCCGGCACCAGCTCCAGCTCATCCTCATTCTGAGGAACGTAGGGGTACATCACCCTCAGAGTCTGGTGAAAACACAGAGACAGCACAGCAACTACACATAGGGCCAGTCTTGTGGACATGGATTAAGCTTATTCAGTTTAAGCTTAGGCTTAATTTGGGAAAGTGGCCTACAAAGAGGCAGTTTCCTAGACTTAGTCTACTGTTGGAATAACTCAAGAGGTCACAGGTGAGTCATCACAGCCGAATTTTTAAATTTTTTTTCAGAGTAGGGCCTAATTTTGGTATGGAAGGCCAGAATGGATAGACTAGACTAGACTTGTGGCTCTGTTGGAGAGCACTGTTTCTTACATTCTGAAACCAGGCAATGAGATGATGGCAGTGCCCTCTCAGATCAACCACTTACCTCATGATTAGCAAATCTAATGTCCCGAGAAAAAAGAACAGCGAGCCAGTCGCAGCCAAGCTTGACCTCAATTCCTCTCGCCAGCTTTTCCAAGGAAGCCAAATGACAGCTGGGAAAGTGATAGGCTAGAGTCACATGCAGCTGCTTCTTATGGGGCTCCACGTGAACATCTATAAAACAAAAAGGAGAGGCTTCTTGCTTGTGTGGTTTCGGACGCTGAATGACATCCTGCTGTATATAAAAAAACTTTATGACTAAAAGTATGTGGACACCTGACCATTACATCTATATGAGCTTGGAGTTAGATACCATATAACAGCCTCCACTCTTCTATGAGGGCTTTCAACAGGGTTTCGGAGTGTGTCTGCAAGTTCAGGCCTGTTCCGTCAAATGTGCTCTGGTTGGGTCACTGATGTTGGATTAGAAGGTCTGGCACGCAATCAATGTTCCAGTTCATCCCAAAAGTGTCCGGTTGGGTTGAAGTCAGGAATCCGTGCAGGCCACTGGGGTTCCTCCACACCAAATCTGGCAAACCATGTCTGTCTGGACCTCGCTTTGCACACATGGGCACATTCTGTGATACTGGAACAAAAAAGGGCCTTTCCTAGCCCCATACCGTTGGCCCTCCGCCACCAAAGTTTACTGCTGGCATTATACAGTTGACCGAGGCAGATCTAGCAGGGCAAAAACTGCCTTGGATGAAAGGTGCCACTTTTACAGTACAAACCATTCTATTACCAGCATGTGTCTATGAAGATTGCAGGGCTATGCTCTCTATTTTATACACCTGTTAGCAATGAGTGTGTCTGAAACACCTGAACCCAGTAACAAGAAGGGGTGTCCACATACTTCTGGCCATGTAGTGTATGCGGTTTTTTGACACACGGAATGCCCATTCATATAGACAGCAATGTGTCACAACGTCAGAAACCACATCAGCAAGTTTTTCTTTTATTCAGACTACTCAACGACTTTGAAAGCTGAAAGGTCAGAGGCTACAAATGCCATAACTGATCATGTGAGGTGCGGCATGAGGAGAACATGACATACATTTGAGTCACTGGCTGAACTGAATCACTGCATCAGAATGTTGAGGCCAAGCTTTTGTGGCATCCTACCTGCTTTGGAGGCAGCTTCTGTAGCAAAGTCAGAGGCAAACTTCTTCAATGTCTCGGCCACCTGCTCTTCCACAAAGAGGCCGATGAAGTTGGCAGAGGTGTACAGCTCGAGGGGCAGGGGGCTGGGGAAGCGGCCTCTCCACTGGCTCACCGTGGACTGCAGAGCCCCACACAGGGCCTCCACCTTACTGTCAGCACACTAATCCAGGGGGACAAGACCACAGATAGTTTCCAGGTTTAGAATCGCTTGTCATATTAATAACTTACTCAGTAATGTCTTAACTTCATTATTAATATTAACTAGACAACGGAAGTATAGTATTTGTAGAATTCTTTGGGGAACAAGGGGTTGTTGTTATTATTAAAACACTTGCAAATTGCGGACAACTGTAGCTGAGGCAAGGAAGGAGAACTTGAGAAATTTGGGCTGGAGATCTGGGGGGTGCTAATGGGACCCGAATCCAGACCCCCCCCCCCCTTGCCAGGTAGAGGTTGAGTATAACTGGACCACCAGGAGGAGCAGGGGCAGTGGAGGGGTGCAAATTTTCGCCACAAGAACGAGAAGGGAGATGAGCGGTTTTATAGTGCGTAATAATTCAACACCATCTAAGCTTGCTGGGCCTCAACACCTCTCTCTGCAGCTGGGTCCTGGACTTCCTGATCGGGCTGGGAAAAGCATCTCCAGCACCATCACACTGAACACTGGGGCCCCCCAGGGCAGTGTTCTAAGTCCTCTGCTGTTCACCCTGCTGACTCATGACTGTGCGGCAAAACACAGCTATAGCCACATCATAAAGTTCACAGATGATTCAAGAGTGCTGGGTCTCCTCAGCAAAGGCGACGAGTCAGCATACAGAGAGGAGGTGCAGCAGCTGAAAGACTGGTGTAAAGTAAACAACCTTCACCTGCATGTAGACAAGACCAAGGAAATGGTGGTTGACTTCAGGAGAGCCGGACACATTGACAGGTCCTCTGTGGAGATTGGTGTCCACTTTTAGTGGAGAACCTCACCTGGACCCTGAACACCAGCTCTACAGCCACGAAAGCCATTTACACCAGCATTGTGGATGATCCCAGTCTGCCACAGCTTTTCCCCACAAGCCATCAGACTTCTCACCTCCAGAGACTGAATAGATGGACTCCTCCATACTCACACACTAATTCACCAAGTTGTGAATCCAAGACAATATGAAGCATTTTGCACAAAATACAACCTCACTGCATCACTGGACTCTTTTGCACATAGTTGCACATTGCATTTTTGCACAAATACTAATTTATTCAAGGTAGCTGCTAGAGTACCACACTAACCTGTGCTGCACTCTACTGTTTTCTGTCTGATCCTTCAAAATAACATACAATGCACATCCTATTTGCACTACCCCACTTCCCACTACAAGCTCAGTCTGTCTGATTTATTTATTGTATCCTGCCTGTTACACTTTCTCATCTGCACTCTGTGTCTCGTCTACACTCTGTGCATTGTATCGTACTGTCTGTATGCACTTCTGCTCTGTGTCGCACAATGGTCCTGGAGGAACGTTGTTTCATTTCACTGTGTACTCTGTATATAGTTAAAATGGCAATAAAGCCTATTGACTTTTTATATAGATTCCTACAAATGAAGTAGTACAGCACTATCAATACATTATTATATATTATTTTATGTTTGTTAAAATGTTCTAAAACATAGAGGATGTAATACTGTAGTGTAAGACTGGCTTCAGTCCATTCAAACAAGATACATCTCATTTAATAATCACTCTCAAAACTCACACCAGAATTCTGACTTAATTTGATATAATGGAAAAAGAACATTACAAATAAAATCTTTCTATGAACTAGAACTAGGCAGAAGTATTTTCACTTAAAAAATTAACAGCACATGAAAAATCTCATATGACTTCACATGCCTGTATAACTAACCTTATTTCACAATATATATCTTTAGGGCATGTGGTAGGATAAACAGTTTAATATGCTACTTTTTCTTGTATTGTATGTTTCTCCACTTGGTCCTTTTACAATATTTGTACAGCTTAATGTTATAAAAAATGGTCCTAATTTATTCTGACATTCCCAATTTCCCAACCTTTCTTTATCCCTAAGAATTGAACAGGCTGTTTTTGTTACTGCGCCACTATGTAAGATAAATGAGGTCTGCTCTGAATTGGCTGTCTGCCTATCTGCCTAATTGAGAAAGCATTTAGAGCTGGGAACTGCAGTATGACTGAACAGGTGGATATTTAAATGAGTTTGGCAGCTTAGTTTCCATATATGGACGCCTGACTGGGGAGTAAAAGGCGTGTTTAAGAGTATCTACAGTATATTACTTGTGAAGAAGGAAATTCAGTAGAGGGCCCTCTAAGAAAAGTCATGAAAAGAAGCTGCTCCTAGAGCTCACCATGAAGAACTGGCAGAGTGTGATGTGGGGGAATATGTTGTGGGCTTTGTTCTTGCCGCAGGTCAGCCGGGACTGCTGCCAGAAGTGGTTGAGCTGGTTCTGAAGGGGGCCGCTGGGGCGTAGATACAGCACATACTCTCTGGGTAAGGGGTCGTCCAGGAAGGGGTCATCTACGTGGGAGAAGAGCCTGGGGAGAAAAGGACAACAGACCTCATTATTCAGAAGTTGCTGCTTCGGTACAGTTGCTACTATAACAACAAAAATGGGGCAATCTGTGTTATTGTGGATTATTTCTGTGATAGGAAAAGTCATGTTAAACAGAATTACTGCAGTTCTGAAAGACCATGGCTCTAGTGTTAATCATCCAAACTGCAAGGGCCAGCATGCGGCCAGAGTCAGTAGGTACTAAATATGTTTAGATTAAAGCAGCAATGTCCAGAAGTGCTGTGGCCCTGTAGGTCTGCAGTTTGACATGTGATATAACACACGTTACAGCCAGTGGGAGGCAGCAGAACACTGCAGGAAGGGAACAGTAATCTGAAGGAAGTCAGTATTTGTGTTTTACTGCTTGCAGTATTGATGAAACATTATACAGGGAGTCTCACCAGTCACATGCGAGCTGCACACTCCTGCCTCCTGTGGAGACCAGCGCCTTCAACCTGAAATTCAAACACACAACAGACATCATGAATTTTATCATCCTGCGTTTCGTTTCAGAATGCTGTCCCACACTCATTACTGTGCATAATAAAATGGAAACTAGATTAGTATTCATGGTACTGCAGGACATGAGAAACATGTGTAAGATAGGAAGAAATGTACTGTAGGACTGTTGTGAGTACTCACACACACACACACACACACACACACACACACATATATATATATATATATACACATATACATAAATACATATACACTATGTCTATGGACACCCCTTCCAATGAATGCATTCAGCTTCTATAAGTTGGACCCATTGCTGGCTCAGATGTGCACATGCACACACACACACACACACACACACACACACACACACACACACACACACACACACACACAGCTTGTCTAGTCTCTGTAAAGAGATACTGACAATAGAACTCTCTGGAGCAGATAAACCTGAACCTGATGTCACCATGCCTAACGCCAGATGCGGCCTAGAGGGGTATAAAGCCCCCGAGCATTGAGCTGTGGAACAGTGGAACTGTGTTCTCTGGAATAATAATGCTCTATCCAAGGAGTTAGGGAAGATCATCCAAAATCTTGACCTCACTAATGTTCTTGTCGCTGCATGCAATCCAATCCTCACAGCAATGCTCCAAAATCTAGCAAAAGGCCTTGCCAGGACAGTAGAGACAGTTACTCCGACAAAAGCAGGATAAACTCTTTATAATACCCTTGATTTCAGAAAAAAAAAATAAATGAGCTTCCATTGCAGAAAGGTCATCAGTACTATTCACTCCACATCAGTGATTTTAATGTTATGGCTGATCGGTGCATAATTAGTCTTAGAAAAAAGTTTGGGACCTCTGATTAAATGATTTTCAGTACGTTAAATACGTTCATATCCTCTACAGAGAACACACCTTTGCAAAAATGGTGTTGGAAAAATGGAAATACTTGTATATTAACGTCATGTTTGGTTTTCATAGAAATAAACTAAAACTGTTAATGGTGTTTTGTGTGGTTCTGAAGTACGCCCACAGGTTAAATACATACCATATTAAAAGGTTATGGTTTGTAGTAGAATAATTTAATTATACATATATATATATATATATATATATATATATATATATATATATATAAATTTTTTCCCATGAGCAAATAAACATCAATAGTAAAGGTGCCAATATATTTGCACAGTAGTATATACAGGAAGCAAAGTTGTAGACATCTGAGAAAACATGGGGAAAATATGAACACTACAGTGTGTTAGATTAACCATTTACAAAACTCTCCTTAAGGATGTACAGTATTTACAGTTACCACCCCTAGTTTATCAAATCAAATCAATTCTATATTAAAGCTGTGTGTGTCAGTGTATGTGTGTGTGCGTGTGTGGCCCGTTTTTCCAGTGTGCCCCTGTCCCCCCATTACTCCATTAATAATCAACAAGGATCGTAAAAAAGCATTTACTTCTATATCAGTGAGTAGATTACTGTGTATTTCCGAGGCTTGGAGTGAAGTGCAGAGTGATGTTTCTTGGCTCTACTGTAACAGTTTTAGGTTGCACATGTCTTATCATGGGAGGGGTTCCTGCTAGAGCTGACTAAAAGTGAGTGGGCGAGCATGAAGCTACAGAGCCAAGAAGTGATACTGTGTGTTCCATGATGCACCTCACAATCAAAGAAATGACTTATTGGCACTGATGCGCAGAGACTTACCGCTGGCCGCTGACAAAACGGAGAGTATTTGACAGAGGAGGCCGCGTGATTGATATAACAACTCACCGGCGCTTTCACAAGAGCCCGCGGAGACGCTTAAGCCATGTGGGAGACAGGTTCATCACACTGTTCTCTCACATCGTCTATTATTATTTGAGAGGTTTAAAAAAAGAGCAGAATCACAGGGGGGGCTTCCTTCCTCTCTTAGTCACTCTCATCTGATTGAATACAACATCAGTTTATAAGACACCTAAACCAGGCAGTTTAAATCTTTTAACGTTCAGTCTTTTAACATCCACTGATGTTAGAGGGAGCTTACATAACGTACATTACAATGCTGACTCTGAAGCAGCGAAAGCTAGGCCATGAAAAAATAATACACTATTCCACAACACATGCCCTAGTGTTCTCTCCTGCGCGCTCTTAAAGAGATAGTTCAGCCAGTATGAAACATATAACCATCTCTTGTAAATATACCTGCTTGCATCCTACATGGCTGCCTCAGTCATCTCTCTACAGTGAGATTTTCCAGATTAAAGACTAGGAAAACCTCCTTCTGCCTCCTGCACGGTATAAATGAAGCAGTAACTCATTACTTCGCTTAGTTTAGTCAAAATCTCTCAGAACAGTACATATTAGGTTGAGGCGACTTCAACTTTGTCCAGCTGAAATTGCTTAAATCTGCTGTGCTCCACAGCTTTAGAGTGGCCTGATTGTCTAACTGACAGCTTGAGAAGAGACAGAAGATCATAAGTTTCCATTCAACACCACAACCCTCTATGGTCAGGAGTTTGTGCATACGAAGGCGTAAGGGGAGTGATAGGACGAGTCTTAGAAGAAAATACAAAAATAAACAGTAAAACTTGAGGAACACAGAATAAAAACCTTATGAAGTCGTACGACTGCAGCACATTTACCCACGTTTTAATCAAACTGAGATGGTAAACTAAGTTGTAAGGTTCCAAACATGATATGGGGGTTTCTGTATGAGTGCTGTATGGGACCAAATATGGTTTAGCACCGTCGCTTTGTTGTTGTACTGCAAAATAAGATGAGAGCCATTAAGTGTGAGTGGTATGGCAAAAAACAGGTATGGCATATATCTCCATATTTAGGTTTGTGAAGATGTTGGAAAGAAAAGAAGACACCAGCATAGCACTAGAGATGTGTTATTGGTTCTACACCTATCAGCCATAACATTAAAAACTGCTGTCTAATGTTGCGTAAGTCCCACGTGTGCCTCCAAAACAGCTCTGACCTGCTAAGGCACGAACTCCACAAGACCTCTGAAGGTGTCCTATAGTATCGGAAAGCAAGGCGTTAGCCGCAGACCCTTCAAGTCCTGTAAGTTGCAAGGTGGAGCCTCCATGGATCACATCACTGAGCCTTGGATGCCCATTACCCTGTTGCTGGCTGGATTTATTGAAGGTATTGACCACTGCATACCAGGAATACCCCACAAGACCTGCCACTGTAGAGGAGCTGTACATCACACACTCATTATTGCCCATTGTTCCTGCTTCCAACATGACTGTTCAACTGATAGCTAATATACATCACACCCCTTGATAGGAGCCAGTGGTCTCACTGGTGTAGCTGATCAGTGTAGATGTACTGACGATACCCTCATCATATAACCTCCTCAGAAAGCTGACTGTCACGATCACATTAACATAGCATTATACTGCCTACCACTAGGAGATATCCACACAGAAAGGAGGCTTAACTAATGCACTGCACAGATCACAAGCTTCATTTCTTCGCTTCACTGCAGACAACATGAGCTGCACGTTCCACGCAAGGACGACACAAAAGCTTCATGTGCGTTCCTCTCCCGCCTCTACTCCATCTGCCTGAACTGCCTGCCGTCCCCGAGGAGCTTGTTTAGCGTAAGGGAGAGATCACAGCTTTAAAACAAAAAAAAAGCAGATTGCTGCCATGCACCAGGACAACCTTCAAGTCAACAGAGACTTCCAAATATCGCAAAGTGCTTTCATCTAAAGAGCATCCTCTTCCCCAGCCTTAATCACCTGCTCCTTAATTAGTGTTCCTTAATCAGTGTTCCAGTGTTGGAAGTGCTGGAAGGACTTTGCCCCTGGTGGTAAAATGTTGTGGAGCTGGGCCGGTTCATGCCCTCTGGTCTGGTGGATGCGCTGTAATAAGATAATTAGTGAGGAATGATTAGAGTCATGAGAAAGTGGATCATGTCCGTGGCCTCAGCGAACACACATTCTGATGATTTGGCAAAAACAATCTGCACAATTTCCTACTCGCCTCAAAACCAGTCAGTTAGGAAATGATAAAGGGCTTTTTTTTTAAGTGGAACTCAACCATTTAAAAAGCATCTGCATAATTCAGTCATTGACCTGTAAACATAGTCATTAAGAGGCGTCTAATATGAAATGAGTCACTGTAGAGAAACAGGCTTGGGTTGTACAGTGGTGGTAATTGGAAACAGGGGTTAACAATATAACACAGACATAGCTGCTTCATTTAGCATCCACAAACCACCACTACTAAATAAATAAATACCTTAAACTTTCTTCAAATCAGATTTTATCCCTCTAACTCTCTTTCTACATAAAGACACTCTGCATGCATGACTCTGCCACTGATGGCTTTTGAATATACAGCAAAATTAAGAGCCCATTGAATTTTCTTTCTTAAATTTGCATCTCTACATGTATGGCACGTCATCAAACTAAGCTGATTTATCTGAATTTGCAGACTATGAATGGCATAAAGTCACCCAACAGCAATGTGAAAGACTAGTGGAGAGCCTGCCAAGACATAAGAGCTGTGCAGTCAAGGTTATTTCACCATAGTGATTTTTTAATGCTCTCAAAGTTCAAATATTAGCACTGTGTTGTTTAAATCTAAATAAACTTTTTTGCATTATAATTATAATTTCAATATACAATATAATTATAATAATAATAACATTTCTTTAATAATAATATAATAATAATTTTACTTTTTGAGCAGTTCTACAAATAAATCTCTCTTTTTCTCCCAGTTTGGTGCTGCCAATGAAGCCACCCACTTAACACTACCAATGCTCCCAACACTAGAAGGTTATAGATGTCTTATAGCTATCTCCAACTTTGGGGGCCTCAATTATTTGAACATTTAAAGCGCTATGCAGCTGCTTAGAGGAGCCAGTGGCTGCTGATTGGTGGGACACGGTTTGAGGGGTTAGAGCACTTCTTTATTAAAACTTTATGATTCATGATTTGCATAATCTGGCCTTTCCTTTACAATGCTTACGAACCGGCAATTGTTTATTTAAGCTAACTAAGGTCTAAAATCTTGGTAAGTTATCTTCTGAGGTGTTCTTCTTGATTTTTCCCTCTAAAATCGTTCAAAACAAAAATAATCATGTCATCATTAGCTTCATGGCTCTAGGAGATCGGTTGATCATTTTCTACTCACTTAACTATTCACAGCAACAGAAATGTTGACCAGGGCAGCCCGAAAATTGTAAATTCTGAAACCACATTAGGAAGTCCGTTTGAGATGACTTATTTACCGTGGGTTGGAGCGAGGGTGTGATTATTTAGGCTATGTGGTTTGTTAATCAGAGGTGTTTTAAGTTTCCATTACGTGTTAGCTACATAGGTCTCAGCTACATAGTAGAGAACCTAAGAAGCAAACATCTCGTCTGATCCACTACATTTGCCGTCAGTGGAAAATTTCTTGCTGAGCCATTCGCCTTTACTTTCTGAGATCTTCTTGTGAAGCAGAGCACTGATAGAATGCAGCACTGTACACAGAGCAGTCGTTAGGGCTTATGTGCAGTTATTACCGTACCTTCCACACAGCTACTTTCAAATTCACACCAGAAGCCGACTGCACCTGACCTGTTCCAGCGTTAACCACAGGATCTGTGGCTCTAGTTTTTCTGGGGTGTCTCATACATCGTGCTCTTATTAACCAGCACTGTTGAAGTGAAACTCCAGAGTTTACTCGGACTTCCTTTTTATGGGCTTACTAATGTCTCTGAAATGAAGGCCCACCGCCAAAGCTTGTGGTTTCTCTACAGGCAACGGTGAGCCCAGACACTTTGACACTCTGTTGGCAAAGAATAGAGCACCATGGTGTTCTCAGACTAACCGACTGACTGATGTGTCTCTGACAGCAAAAGGTGGCGCCGTCATGTGAACGCAGTAGGAAAAGCAGCGGCGCAACTGCTCATAGTGACCTGGATAAAATCTGCAAAATAAGCAAAACCACCGCCATGATTAACTGTGAATCACCAGCTCTCCATGTCAAATGTGGAGGTCAAAGCGCAGAGTTAACACACACAGTCCGTCAAAGATGCACAACAACAGAACATACAACACAAACACACTAACAAATACACTATTACTAAAAGTGAGGCTATTTCACTGAGTCAGGCCATTCATTTGAACCACACAGCAATCGTTACCTGAGTTTCCTGTGTCTAAAAAATAAATACAACACCTTGGTGAGCTCACCGAGACCAGTGGCACAGAGGCCACATTTCCTGTTAACTCGGAGAACTCTACATGTCTACATATCTGCCAGAGATCAGCTATATACATTTCTATCAATTATTTAACAAATGGACACAGAACACTCTTAAAAACAAAGGCTCCTGGTTCAGCAAACTAATGCACTGATACTATGGCCCGGGGGGTCGCGAGGTCGAATCCCAAGCCATCGGCACCCAGAGTCTGAACCAGCACAATTGCCCGTGTTCTCTCCAATAATCGCTCTTAAGCAATGTTGGCCGGCACAGGCATATATTAGCTGGTGTGGTGGAGCTGGAGACCCGGTCCCGCTGTTGGCGACAACCTTTCCGAATGTTAACGCTCCCACTGGTCGCCTAGGAAACATCTGAAGCAGACAAGCCTCTTATTGGCTGCTTTCTACTCTGCTTGCCTCTCACTAAGCCTCAACTTCGCACACTTATTATCAATCCCGTGTTCAATATATTTGGTGATCGTGCTGATGGGATAGGAGGCCTGCTGATATTGAGGGTGGATATACTGTGATACAGTGGTACAGAACCTACACCTACAAAAAAAACACTCACACATCTAAATAAAAGGTTCTTAAAGCAACCAAACAGATTCTTCTACAGCTTTGCTCCAAAGATCCCAATCGTTGCCTTGGTAAAAGTGGTGCTTCACTCGTAGCCTGTAGATTCAGAAAACATGGTCTTTAATTAAACAGCTCCCAATTCTCAGAGGAGAACCCTCTGAGCCAGCTGTACAGTATAGATAAAGGTATTCAAGTCTGTCATCAGTTTGATCTCCAGTGATGCCACAGCCATTTGTGGTCAGGAATCCAAGCACAACTGGCCCAGCTCTTTTTGGGTAAGTAGCATGACCCTCCCTCTCCCCTTATTACTCAGCGCGATGTTAGCAAGTTCGGGAGTCTGTGGTACAGGATTGATGTCTATATAGACTGATGGAACAGATAAGGGAGTGTGGTCAGCTGTCCAATAACGTTGCAGTTGTCTGGCTTCATGTGACTCAAGAGGAAGCACATGCTAGCCTTCACCCTCTCGGCACTGGTAGCACTGTGTGACAGGGGGGCGGAGCCCTAGCTAGCGGTGGGAATTGGAAATGACTAAAAAACTGAAAAAGAAAAGGGAAATAATTAATAGGCCCTGCCTGCTTCATGGCAGCACAATATCATGTTCATGAAACAAGCGGCACCCTTAAGTTCAGCTTACCGTGCCATTTTCCACAAATGTGGGCTTCTAAGACTTTTAAGATGGAAAAAGTGAAGACACAGACATCACACAATATAACTACCATGGATTTACTGACAATAAGGAAAGTTTTGATCAGCAAAGGCTCTCCTAAAAATAAACTTTTCTGTCTACCAATACGGAATTAAACATGACTTCGCACTGATGAGTCAAATGGCACATTTCTATTAGCACATGAAAGGAGAAACTTCAGGTTATGAATAATCACTTGACCACTTTAAAAAAGAGGTCAAACACATTCAGTTATCTAACCCACACCACCGGAACAAACGGATGCAATTTCAGTCAGCAGATGAATTTTACTCAGAAGAACAACGTTCCAAGCTGGCTCGAGTAGGTGGGCAGTAGGTAGTTCTTGGAAACCGAGGCGTTTTATAAATATAGCAACAAGTAGTTTAGACATTTAAATAATCACCAGAGTGCATAAACGTCTTATGGTCATAACCATATGATTGTGGTGGAAACTTGTTGAGTAATAAGCAGGTCTGATCACAAGATCTCCTCGTCTCTTCATTCACATTCATTTGTTTGCAAGTGAACCTTGACCGTAAACCTAGTGGAGTGAAGACCAACAGCTGACGTGGCATCTATGCATGTATGTATCTGTACACACAGTAGTCCATCTGCTTCTCTGCATACTTTGTTAGCCTCCTTTCACTCAGTTCTTCAATGGTCAGGAGCCCACAGGCCCACCACAGAGCAGCACTGCAGTGACACTGACCTGGTGGTGGAGTGTTAGTGTGTATTCCACTGGTACAAGTGAATGGATCAGACGCAGCAGTGCTGCTGGGGGTTTTAAACACTGTGACTCACTGTCCACTATATTAGACACTCCTACCTAGCTGGTCCCCAGTTTGTGTTGGTCATCCTCTAGTCCTCAGGACGCCTTTGGCTGGATATATCTGGTTGGTGGACTATTCCCAGAAGCACTGCCGTGTCTGATCCACTCTTACCAGCAAAACACGCAGTACTAACAGGCCACCACCATGTCAGTGCCACTGCAGTGCTGAAAATGACCCACCACCCATATAACACCTGCTCTGAGGTGGTCCTGTGGGGTCCTGGCCTCTGAAGAACAAGGTGAAAGTTGGCTGACAAACTATGCAGAGAAACAGACTGACTACAGGTTCAGGTTCATGTAATCTTACAGACAATGGCATTATTGAGTTACTGGAATAAGACAGCTGAAATTAATCTAGTAACTACCTAAAATTATGTCAGCATAATATTTTGTACACATTTCACCATACAAAAATATTTCTACAAGCGTAAAAAAACTGCCATTGCCTTGACGGGTTATTGTATGAATTGAGAAGTATTTTTTCTAATGAATGCTAGCGAATTAGCAATGGACAGCTAAAACTCTGACCTTTTTGGCAATTGTTGCTTCAGTAAGGAAATAACAAAACAGTCTCAATACTGTATGCAATTGTACAACAGTGTGCAGTATCATTGTTTCTACTAGCATGGCAGCTTATGATAATTGTGTTAGCTTGGGGCTAACAAAGTAGTCTGCAGCTGAAGCATTAAATTAGGACACCATAAAGCAGAGCTTTTCTTTTACACTTTAATAATGTAAGGCTATTAGTATATTCTAATAAAGCTATTACTATTACTTTATTGTTAGTATAATTACATTATAATAGAGTAATGTTTTTCATAATGTTGATTATTTAAATGAACTGAAAATAGAAACATTAACATATTCTCATAATTCCTTCTTTTTGCTGTATGAAAATCATATCAAGTATCAAATCAAGAAACCACCTGGTCTCACGTCTCAATTTAAGGCACTTTGAAAGATCTCCACAAATCTAGGGTACAAAAAACAGCCACATGTTCCCAAACAAGACCCTCCTGCCAGTTTTCCATCAAATACAGAAGCATGAACATGAAAAGGAACCGAGCCCGAGACTAACAAACATCTTGTGTGTCCCGCAGTAGGCCTGAATCTATGTCAGTAGGACAGTCAGACACTTTTAAACAACTTAACTATCTGGATCAGGTGATTGAAATTAGGACTGGAAATAAGGGGTCTCCTGGGTGCTTCTTCAAAAGGGTTGATGTGTTTTTTTTACGCATTGGTCCCTTATGGGAAAATGCCATGAAACCCTGCAGACCAGTGTAGTATAATAGAGAGGACTCATCTGTTATGCTATAATTGGCCTGCACACTTTAGCTGACATGCAGCACCTGATTATGTGGCTAATGTTTGTGTGACAGCAGACAGTATATTCTGACTCAGTTAGCACTTTACTTTTCCATCCGATATCAAGTGATCAACCACCCCTGGTTTGGAATGAACTCGGCCCATTTTATGAGCTCCACATACTATACAGGAGCACTTCGTAGTTCCATAATTACAGACTGTAGTCCATCTGTTTCTCTGCATACTTTTTTTATACGTTTCCTTACAACCCTTTTTTTTGGGGTGTATAATCAAAGCTACGATTGTAGTGTGTTGCTCAAATCAAAAATTAAATTGCTTTCACAGCAATACCTTTTGCAGACTACACTAGACTGTGTTCACAAGACCTATGGATAAATCAATGAGCTGCAAACTAACAAATGCAAGAGTTAAGTGGAGCTCCAGTTCTCACCAATAGCCTCAATAATCTGAGATAAGATATCATAAGAGTGTATGAACGAGAAGGTTGATACTGATATATATAGAACTTACACCCATCAGCCATGCAGGAGCACTTCGTAGTCCATCTGTTTCTCTGCATTGTTGTTATCACTCCGTTCTTCAGCGGTCAGGACCCCACAGGTCCACCACAGAGCAGGTGATATTTGGGTGGTGGGTCATTCTCAGCACTGCACGGACACGCCACCATCATGTCGGTGTCTGAGAATGACTCACCATCCAAGTAATAACTGCACTGTGGGTCCTGACCATTGAAGAACAGGGTGAAAGGTGGCTAACAGAGTATGCAGGGAAACAGATGGACTACAACCTGTAACTGTAGAACTACAAAGTGATCCTATATGGTAGTCTTTTCCAAATGGGATTGTCATAATATTCTGATATGACTGTGTAGAATATAAAAACTTTTGTATTACTATCACATATAATTTGCCATTAAAACGCCTTTCCTCCATCTTATATGGCCGAAGAATACCTACGGAAAAGTAGTCCTTACTTTTTCTGCCTTCGAAGACCTCTTGGACTCTTAACTATCTGCCACTATTAATATCACCACTATTAACTATTAACATTACTCTTACCATCACTGCCATGACTATATTAAGTTATACTACACCATGATTATTATATTATGATTATGATCAGAGCAGTTCAACAGTATAGATTCGTTTGGTAACTTTTGTCAATTATTTATAAATAGTTCTGATCAGAGGAGGATGGGTCGGGTCCCCCTTGTGAGTCTTAGTTTCTCCCAAGGTTTCTTCCTCCAGCTCTGAGGAAGTTTTTCCTTGCCACTATTGCCATTGGCTTGCTCACCGGGGGTCTTGGATTCTTCATGTCTTCTTACATTATTTCTTTTGTCTCTGTCTTTTACTAATTACTAATTATGTAAAGCTGCTTTGTGACAACAACAGTTGTAAACAGCGCTATACAAATAAATCTGACTTGACTTGACCTCTGAAGGTCTGTGGTATCTGGAACCAAGATGTTAGCAGCAGAAAAGAGATAACTGAATCATAGCCACAACTTATTAGGTTGTGGAAACAAGATTTAAGTAGTGGTCATGAGTTGTGGGAAAAGATATTTAAGGTGTGACCACAACGTAGGATGATATAGGAATGTTTTAATTAAGTTGTGGCCACAACTTAGTAAGGCATTGGAACGAGAATATTAAATTGTCGCCACAATGTAGTAAGACACGTGAGTAAGATAATTATGTCGTGGTCATGACTTGGGCATGGGAAAAAGATCCTAAGTTGTGGCCATGACTTAGTAAGACGTGGGAACAAGATCGTAAGTCATGACCACAACTTTGTAAGACAAGATCATGTTCCTACGCCTTACTAAGTTGTTAGTACACCTTAATTAACTCGTTCCCAAGCCTTACTAAGTCATGGCCACTACTTAATTATGTAATTTCCATGCAATCATAGTCATAGTCGTTCGTTTTATTTATGTAAGCTTTCCCCAGTAGGGCTCCATATGACCGTTATGGCTGATCAGTGTATATCACTAATATAAAGTCATGACATCTAACAGAGCATCTATCCCCCTAACCTTACAGGATGTCAGCTAATGCAGGGGAACGCAAAACCGCCTAGTGAGTAGGCCACGAAATGACCTCAACCACATCATTAAGGCTGCACAGAATGGGTTGCATAGCGGAAGCCCGAGAAGTAAAGTAAACTCTTAGCTTAACACCTCTCCCAGTAGCATTATACAGTATTTGGGCTGCAGATGAACAATGGAAGCAATGAGACTGAAAAGAGGGTGTTTCAGGACCGCCAGAGGTCAGCTGTACAGATGGAGAGCCGCTGTGTGTACATCGAGATGATGATTCGCCTCCGCATGTGGGCCTCATTGCAACCTCTCCGTACAGATGGAGGCCATGCTGCTCTCACATGCAAATGTCCTTTGAACCATAAACCGCTTGTAACAGGGTGGATCTCCGCATCTTTGGCTTCAGGGTTGATTTTTGGCACCATTTAATCACTGTTCGAAAGTGTGGAACCATCGTTTCTACAATAGAAAACCTGCTGGGTTGAAAATCGATGTGCAAAATGATCTTAATGTGTTAATCCTGTGGAGCACTACTAGTCCATTGTTCAGCAAACATGCAGCTCTACATGACCAGTGTCCCACTAGAGATGACTGACCATCACCCTCCGTTCCTGTCTTCCCACCCCCTCACAGCTGTCCACACACACACACACACCGACACACCTTCTCCCTGCTGCTCTTTGGGGAAATCCCTTGGCTTCAGCCCCTGCATCCTTACGCTTCCTGTTTACAGAACTACCCTACGTGTGGCTCTGTGATAAATGAAAGAGCAACAGTTGGGGTATTTATAACCTCAGCATGACTACAAGACTCCTTTTTTTGGACATATACAATTACATATTAAAAAATATATATTGATGTCCTATGCCTCTAAAATGATGTTAATCAAGACACAGGTTGTAGTTTTCTTGTATCTTTAATACTAAAGCACAGAGAAGAGACCCTGTCATACTGAAAGATAGAATCTTGCTTGTCTCAAGATTTTTTTTCAAGCTCCTTTAGCCATAGAGATAGGAAAGCTGCTGCCTTCCAGTACAGATATACTGCTGACTTCAGAAGATTTTTTTATATAGCCTGTGCTACACACGGGACTTTGATGGAGCTTGATGTAGTTTAAAAGAATGGCTGTGTGCAGCCTGGTGAGACATCACAAGTAATTTCACTTGGCCTGTCAGCTAAAACCACTTCTGCAAAAAAAAGAGAGAGAAGAGAATGATTTTACATGAAGTCAGTGAGCAGCTGGCGTTAGCAGTAAAACAGAAACACGAACACTGTAGTGCATAAATCAGTAAAGTACTAGCTAGCCCTCAAAGATACTGATCAAATTCAGCCTCATGTTATTTACCCACCTCTATTACAGTGGAGAATGATATTTACATTAGCATTAATAATGTTAATGAGTAAAAAAAAAAAAGCTTTTGTTTACTTAAAAATGTCCCACTCTTACATAAATACCTAAATTATATATATGGTCTACGTATTTAAACTACAAAGTGGACAAATTTTGTCCCGAGAAATGCTGAAATTGTACTCTTTCAAGTATCATACAGGTACATTGCTATTAGTAAACTTACTAAAAATCTATAAAATCTGGGAAATAAAGTTCAACTTTTCTTAACTTTAAATAATAACATGAACGTTAAGAGCATAGGCGGTCTTCTCTGTATACCTGGCAGTACAAGTCTAGTATACTTAAGCAAAAGTTGATGAGTAATGCTATGCTATACTAAAGCAATGCCTTACAAAGATTTTTTTATGTTTTCCTCAGTTTTGGCCTTTTAAAGTGCTTCAGAATGGTGAACTGAAGCGATGAAGTCAATGTTGCTTACCTGCTAGAAGTTAACGGTCAGTTACAGCTACATTTACGACATTTAGCAGACGCTCTTATCCAGAGCGACTTACAAAAGTGCTTCACTGTTTACTCAAGAATAACCTCAGCTAGTCTGAATAGACTAAAAATTCAAAGATACCTTTAAGTTTAGACACTACTACTAGGTCACACATCGTTTCTCTGTAATGCCTAAACCCGCTCTCTGTCAGTCTCAAACCACATCCAGGTAAGGTAGGGCAGATTTGGTAATGTGGTTTAGGGTGAAGAGTGAATTACACTGAACAATACAAACAAACAAAAGTTCACACTGTGTCTGAACGCTGGGCACTGACCTTTTAGATAACGCTGCTAAACTGCAGCCTTACAAAACAGTTTACTTGGCGTTTATGTTATTATGTAAGGGTCAACAAAAGTTGAATGATATTTCTCAGATATTCTAATTAGTGCGATACTTAAAAGCGTACTATTTTCATACTTCTCTGGACTAAATTGTCCCTCTTTTTGGTTTAAGAACGTATATTTTAAGTATACTTGAGGTTTTGAGTTCACAACAACTTACATCCTTATAAGTTAAACTTTGCACAGTTTTTATTGTGATATTAGAATGTGTGCCGCTCTGAAGTTTCTTCCACCCCAAACTTATAAGGTATATAAGGTAAGGTATACTAAAAATCTATGTATATATGGAACGAATATTTGAAAAGTATATATTAGTATATAAGTCTAGTACACTCAAGTATAATTTTGTTCAGTATATCTCTGATAAGTACATTAATAATAAACAAAAATAGTACCCACAAGAAGTACACAGATAGCATCCTCAAATAAACGTCCTTTTTGTACAGGAATTCAAACTCCCCAGCAGAATCTACACCCAAATCAAGAAGTTAACCTTAATGAAGGCCAGCATGTAGGTTTATGTGGGCTGAGAGAAGTGTGTACTTATGGACAAAGGTTTTGGTTCCTACTGACTTGGCAACAGGCTGCTGGTCAGTCTAAACCACCGTCACTGATCTACGCCTGATGGTGTCCAACGGGTGTATCGTGGATGTAGACACAAGCCCCTCCCTGTGCTTTTCAGACAAAGTCTGTCACAGAGATCATCTAAGCATTCGCACAGGCCATCACCACAGTGGATAGTTTGCAAAATGAACTGTAAGCGCTAAATGGCCAAGTGCGAACAAAAGTGTCTCTCTGCACTAATTGCACTTGGCCATTAGCGCAGAGTAAGTTTTTCAAAACCAAACAAGAAGCTTCCTCTCCTCCATCCTCTGAACACAGCGTTTATTATGCTGGAGACTCTGCGGCAGTACAGTTCCATCAAGAGCAAACAAAAGCCAAATTGTGCCGATGGGGCTTCCTCCATATCTGCCTATTTGAGAGGAACTGTAAGGTTGGGCCGGCTTCACATTCACTCCCATTGTGTTTGCACTTTTGTGGTAATCACACTGAGACAATTAGGACAGCTGAGCAGAAAGTGCACTTCAGAGGAAAATGACAGTCAATTTAACTACGTCTATATGATCATTTCAGTTTAAAACATGGGCATTGAGTATCTCCGTAGTCTATTCTACTGCCGCACACATACACACAGCAAACGCCACTTCTATGGCAGTGTCACTGCTGTACTCAGAATGGTCCACCACCCAAATGAAATCTGGTCAGTGGGTGGTCTTATGGAGGTCCCTTGCATTCATAAACAGGGTAGAGGGGGCTAACACAGCACTGTACAGCAGCAGATGGGCTGCAGCCAGTAAGTCACTGTAGAAAATGATGCTGATGTTAAGAAACGGTAGGATAGTGTTCAGAATGATGATGATTGTTTTATTGTCTTTCTATTCCCACACTGAATCAGTTCTATTGGGTTTGGATAGCTTCCTATACATGTTCAAAATCTTGAAACGTAACTGATTCTTAACTGAGTGTTAAGGCTCGGATTAGGACCAGGCGGATGGCTAAGGTTAGTATTTGAGTGGAGATTTAGTGTTTGACTTAGCTGGTAAAGTTGGGCAAATCCAGTTTGCAATGCAATGTTTTTTTTTAATGTCTACCCAATTTGGCAGGTCAATTACCCAGTCCCCATTCATGTAAACTTCCCCTAACACTAGAAATGCCCCTAACTCTAGGAGACTAGCATGTCTCCTCCAACACGTGAATTCTGCCTCTTTTCAGATTGCTGCTGATCGCTGCAATATCTATGTCTTCTAATTTAGTTTGGACAGAGAAATCAATCAAATCAAATATTTCTATTAAATAATAGGTCTGTTACCTCGCTATCCCAGCACTGAAAATCTTCCTCACTGCTGTCGTCCATTTTCCCTTTCTCTCAGCATGCATTTCTTTAGTAGTGTCTAAGCTTAGAGGTATCTTTGAATTTTTAGTCTATTCAAACTAGCTGAGGTTTTTCTTGGGTAAATAGCAAAGCACTTTTGTAATTTGCTCTGGATAAGAGTGTCTGCTAAATGCCTTAAATGTAAATGTAAATATATAGTAATTTTTTGAGTGAGATTGACACACATATCGCATGAATTCGCATTGCCACATATCACATATGTATCGGATATGTATCGGATTTTAAAACCCCATATGAAAGAGGCCCAAATCGGATTTGAAAGTATCAGATTTAGTGTGTGTTTTGCCGTTCGCACTTCTACACAGATAACACATCTGTGTCACATATCTATGACCCGGGGGCTGTCAAGGAAAGACATTACACTGGGCCCGCGACTCTAACAATCCGGCCAAAATGTTCAATTAAGGCCATAATCGGATTTAAGGCCACTTTTTCCTGCTGTGTGAACTTGGTCTTAGGGTCAGGTTTAGGGTTCGGGAATAATAATAAAGTGAATTAATATGTCGTTTTTTTTATGATTACATGATTAATATGGCCAATATGACTTCTGAAGGCTAGTGTAGGTAGCACTGGAGAGCCTTCCATAACATTGAAAAAAACACAAGAACTTAAGGGTAGGAAAACAAGTAGGCCCTATGCCTAACGCCTTCGTACAGATTGCATAAACCACCGCTGCTGATGATAGTGTCACGGCAAACAATCCCCAACACCGCCTGCTAATATTATTAGCCCTTCAGCTTAAAATCAACATCCTCTCTAATGTGTTGTCAAAATAAAGCCGCATAAGGGCCGTAATTAAAAGTCCACAAGCCTTAATGCTATTCCAAAACATTGTCCAGCAGGTTGGCTGGAGCGCCGAGCTACGTCCCGCTGCGTCCCCCACAGCTCCAGTCTGAGGCAATGCAGCAGCAGTGGGCTGGAAGGACACTCGCTCTTGGATGAGTCGCTCGCGATCTGGCAAGGGCACAATAGACGCAGATGGTGGACTCACTACTGAGAGAATGCACACACAAACTCTCCGGTGCACACACTGCCACACACGGATAGAAGCTCCACGCTGATGGTGGAGGAGCTGAGGGAAGGGAAGGGTGGACCAGGCTGGATGCTTTTTAGCAGAGTAGAGGCTTGACAGTCTATCTTCAGTGTGTCGTTCAACACTGCAAGGGAAGGCTCATCTACCAGCATGTTTGGCGCAATGCTTTTGCTGTTCCAACCCTGGCTGCTGCACCCCCAAGAGGTTGATCATTCAGTTCCGCCGTGTTGGTAGCGACCTTCTAAATGCTGGCGTTCCTAATGGTGGCAGTAGCACCGCACGAAGCAAAAACTCTTACTCTTACAGAACACATCATATCAATTACACCACCCTTACACTCCTAAAACGGCTCTGCAGGGTTCTTTAAAACTGAACTGAACTGTAATGTAAAGGTTCTATACGAGGTAAACATGTTCCTCTCACTCGCACATGTTGCGTTATTGATAATATAAGAAATAATTGTTCTTCATCTTCCTTATCCATACAGATAAATAGATAGATAGATACACAGACCATAAGTTTGTGGACACCCCTTCTAATGAAGGTATTTAGCTACTTTAAGCTGTACCCATTGCTGATTTCAGAGGAAACAATGAATGGGCAGGTGTCCAAATACTTTCTGGTCATGCAGGTCATTGCTTAATTTTTTGACTTTTAAAAATAAAGTCTCATCTTTCTCATCTTGTAAATTCCTAACTTTCCCAAAAAGTCTCAAAAGAAACCCATAAATGTTGCGTCATGATTTTTATCATGTTCCATCAAAATGTGTGCTGTAGAGGGTTAAATGGCTCTGTGTATGGTCAACAGTTCTGACCTGTTGTGGAACACCTGTTGCATTTTTACAAATTAACAAAACATATTTTTTGTACAACATTAGAATCCCTTTTTGATAAGTGTGCATGGTCCCACTGTAAAGAGCGTTTTTTGGGTGTATTTACTTATTCAAGAGCGTACAGTGAAGTATGGTGGTGGCAGGGACCAGAAAACTCTGTAAAAGCTCTCAGTTTAATCCAATCATTAGATTCGGGGGTGGCTTCCTCATGTCTTTTTAAAGGTAACATGGGAAATATGGTTGCTGTTCAACAATGGCTGCTGTTTACAGAGTCTGGTTTGAACTGCTTGTGATGTGCAGTCCTAGGAACTTGTATGAATGTCTTGTTCCACTTCTGTGTCTTTGATGTAAACTGGCTGGGAACGAGTGAGGGGTGGGGGGTGGGGTGCTGGGGGGGCTTTCCTTCTACGGCCTACCAACAGCACTTTTGTCTTATTAATGCTTAGCACCCGGTCATCCCTTTTCCCCATACAGCGTGAGATTACTGACCTGTTGTCAACATGAAGGGCTCGTCGTTGTTGGAAATCAAGCCCAGGCGAATAGCATCATCTGCAGATGTAATAATCAGACTGCAAAGCTGGTTTGAAGGAGTCATGTGTGTAAAGTGAGTCCAGAGACTCTTCCCTCACTCTCACTAATTGGTATCTGTTTGTTAGAACGAGAGTTCTAGGATCGAGTTACAGGTAGAAATTGGTAGGCCAAGTCGGCGGGCAGGGTCAGCCATGCTACAGCGCACCTGGAGCAGAGAGGTCCAAGGAAATTGATCAAGGGCCCAACAGTGGCAGCCTGGTGGCCCCGGGGTATCGATCCTGCAACGCTGTGATCATTAACTCAAATGATCAATAACCACTAGGGACGGAAATGATGATGAAGTGCTTGAAACAATGTGAAATAATCCTTTGGGAACGCGAAAGATAAATATATCTGTGATCACTCCTGACGAGTCCTATGCTGAATACCTACACTACTCGAGTCCACCTGGTACCTGGTTAGTTTTCCACTACACAGACATCACCAAAGGGTAGCTGGTATTGTTGGAAAACACAATCACTGTTGTTGTTTTTAAAGCAATCCTATTCAGAGAGTAAAGTAAAACAAATTGTAGTAAGTATCTAATAGATACTAGATAGTATCTAGCTCTGTTAGACTGAAGTTAGTCGGGTTAGCTCGGCACCATTTTTTTTTTTTATATATATATATATGATAGTCCTTAAATAGAAAATAAATAAATACACTTTTAGCTCATGACAGACACACAAGTCACATATATGACCTTACATTTCCATACATAACACTTTATTTATTTATTTTATTAAATATATTTATGGGGCAGTGGTGGCTCAGCGGTTAGAGCGCCGGGATATCGATAACAGGGTTGTGGGTTCGATTCCCAGGCTTGGCAAGCTGCCACTGTTGGGTCCTTGAGCAAGGCCCTTTACCCTCTCTGCTCCCCGAGCGCTGGAGTTGGCTGCCCACCGCTTTAGGTGTGCGTGCGTGCGTTCACTACCACAGATGGGTTAAATGCAGAGGACACATTTCACTGTACAGTGACAAATACGTGCACCTTTACCTTTTTATTTAAAGGCTTTAACTGGAAGTGTGTTTTCATTACTGTTCGCATTAGCCACTAAGTTAGTCCAGACAGTGAGATCAGAACATATCCTGTTATAAAGAAAATTATAATCATATTATTGACATAGGAAAATTGCAGCCCAGACTGGCCAAAATAAAAATCATAAATTGTGTGTTTGGAGCAAAAATCTGCCCATTTCAATCCATGCATCTCTAATTATTAGTAATAATATAAAGAGGTAGTTTTAATGCTCACGATTAGAATGGTCCGAGAGACGGACTGTGTAAAAAGTTTTTAAAAAGGCTTTTGCATGTTACTTGGAATGTGTGTTCATCAAGTTTAAAAGAGAGTCTGATAGGTGGGTGTGTCATCACCCATATAAAATCTCACCCATGTAAATTCACAAATGTGAGAGTCCAATTAATCTGGACCATTAACACCCTCTTGGACTCTCAACATGGTCCGGATTTGAACTCGAAATCCTCCTAACAGCTGGAATGGACTGGCACCCTGTCCCGGGGCTATTCCCGCATCGCGCCTAATTAAATCATTGTCCTAATGTCCACCCCTACAAGTAGCTCTGACTTCTTTGGGTTCTGTTGATACATGTCTAACGGTATCAGTATGATAATCAGAGTGTTACATTCCCAGCACTACTAACTGTCGAGAAAGTCTGTGACGGCAGTGAGGAGGGCTGTATCTGATTATTTGTCTTTCTAAAAGTAAATCGCAGTAGGATGGAGGCAGTGGCTCTCGGCAGCACACAGAGGGACTAGTAAAAGTGCACTCACAATGTCTGCGTGTCTCCACTGGCTCAAGTGCAGCCCTCAAAACAACAGCTGCTACGTCTGCCACACATGGGACTGAGGCAGGGATTGACCAAGGGGACAAGAGGCGCACAGCTGGCTGCCCGAAGCCATGCACCACGACACCTGCAAGAACTACAGCAACTGTAGCCAAGCCCACGACCGGCTGCAAGCAGACGAGCCCTGAACTTCCGAAGGACAAGCAACGGACTTCAGAACGCACACTGAACCCCTCAGAGCCTGAGAGAGACATCAATAGTGTGGTCTCTCAGTGAAATAGAAGCCAAGGATATGGAAGGCTGTCCTAAAGGGTGCGCGTGTCTTGTTTCATGAAGGAAGCCGGCAGCATTTACAAAACATCCAGACGCGAAACCACAATGACACAGCATTACCGCAATGGCTGGTCTATTTTCAAGCCTGCAACACTTTATCTAATGACAGTGAAACACAATATCCAAGAAACAGGCACCAGGTCTGCATCGATACTGTATTGATCCAAGTAAAACTAAAACTAGTATAATGAACAATGGCGGTCCTGTGTCAAGACCCTGTAATACCAGTGCTCAGATGGGGGCAAAATCTGATCAACATGATTGATCACGGTGTGTATTCATCTGCAAGTGAAGAGACGTTTTTGGATAAAGCCAAGTTTCACTGCCTCATTCAAGTTTATGAGCGCTTTGTCACAGTTCAGATGTTTGAGCTGTTTTTGGAGCTCCATATGTGAAGACGACAAACTGTCCCGTTTATTAAAACGTTCTAGATGTTGAGATACAGCAGATCCACCATCTTGGAAAGATAAAAACCTTAATAATCTTGGTTGTCATGAGCTTGTGTTTAGAGATCTTAACGCAAATCCTGTATTAATGGCCGTGTGCTGTAACTCCAGTGGCTGGAAGTCCAAAAGGGCATTATTGGCCTCCTTCTCACTAGCCAATGCAAGCATTTGTTGGCTGATGTAACTAATAATTTTATTATTATTATTATTATTATTAATAATAATAATAATAATAATAATAATAGTAGTAAACTACTGTCTTAACACCCTCTCTAAACACACTTGTTCTATTGCTAAGATTGAATACTAGTTCGATTCAGGAATAATTTATCTAGTGACTCATTTTTGTGTTTTAAAAATCATAATATTTACCTATTCTCACCATCTCGAACTCTATGCTTCTGGGAGGCAGAGCATTTAAAAAATAGCTTCATACAATTTCACAAAGACCTTACTGAAAGGGTCATGGCACCACAAACTCACCAACACGAAAGCATGAACTCTCCCTGACTTAAATAGAAGTAGGTCTTCCCTTTTACACTGAACTTCTACTGCCAGGTCCAGCAACAACACCACAGTAAAATAAAATAAAATAAAATAAACAAACAAATAAATAAATAAATAGAAACCAAATAAAGGGGTGTCTTTCCCCGAGAGGCAAGGGGGGTGTCTGGAGAAGTCAGGGAGGACCTCCCTGCCTAAGACAAAGGGAATATGGATGTGATGTATCTTCAAACCAGCTGCACAGCTTTAGGTTTCCCTCCCACGGCCACTGCTCTCCAGCCAAAGGAAGAATGAAAGACAGCACCTTGTGACTCGCAGATCAGTCACGCTGTGATGAGCACAGATGCTCTCTGTCTCCGTCTCTCTGCTTCACCCAACTACTGCGGGTTCATTTCCTCGGTACAGCGAGGATCCCAGACTAAATAGAACCAGCGACGTTCCTCTGGGTCTCTCGTTCATTAGGCTTGGGTGGAGATGGGGTGTGTGTGTGTGTGTGTGTGTGGGGGGGGGGGGTGTGGGTGATCTCATTTGTCTCAGATCTGGGTGAGCAACATCTCTCTGAAAGGGACCCTTAGAAGAAAATCAGGGCATTTCCCTTTCAATCGGTGTAAAACTAAAATGGGTCAATACTTCCAAGAGGCCGACTGTGCAAAGAGGTATTAATAACTCCCTGTGTTAACGCTCGGACGCCACAGGCCGTCTGACACAAAGGAGGCCGTCGCTTCTTCCAGAGCAATCGAGGGCATGTTCAGTTTCCTCAGCGTGAGGGCCTAAGGGCGCTCTGAGGTCAGTCTGAGTCAAACCAGGCTAGACTACCAATTCAGCAGGTAGAAAACCCTGGGTTTAGGCCATCCAGAGCTGAATGTACTGTAATACCTGGGCGAGGATCACTGATTGAAACAAGAGTTCCCTGAGGCCACAAAGTCATACCAGTACCGCCCTGTTACAGCTAGCGTCACTCAAATCTTAGAGCTTCTCAACAATGAGAACAGCTTCTTTATTAATACACCACTTTTTATTATTATTTTAGTGAAGCAGACCAAGTTCTTCACTGAAAATATGGAAACCTGTCCTTACAAGGTTCAGGGGTCAAAATCTTGACTTAATGTCTTCAAATACTCTCAGAAAAGTTGACTTAGCATTTTGAAACAACTTAGTCGCTCAATAATTTGGCTAACCATCTTAAAAAGCCTTACTGTGTGCACGTAAAGTTATTAAAAACTTATTAATTAAAAAAAACGTATTTCAGAAAAGTTCAACATATGTCAGTGTCCTGACATTACATCATTATTTTAAGACACTAAAGTCACATTTGTGAGAAAATGAGTCATTTTTTTTACATAATAATTAAAAATGAGTAAAAACGTTGACCTACTGAGGTCAGGAACAGACGGGGTGTAAACAAAACACAGGTGGTGGTGAAAAGGAGGCCAAATTTGAAATATGTACAAATAATTGTTTTGGGTTTTTATTTATTTATGTATTTATTTATTTATTATCAGCCTAATTTAAAACTTTTTCTCTAACCTACTTAACTTTCAACTTCCCAGGTTTTGGGCTGGAGAATAAGCTGAGGGACTACATCTCGTCGAGTAGCTAATCTCAGGTAAACAGCCCTGCAGCTGAACTCACTGCTACAGTCGAACAGCGCTCCTCCTGTTAGCACTGCCGGCATCTGCCGCCTCATCCCGGGCTCAGAAAAGTTCCCAAGTAATCTCCCAGTCCTCCACACTCAAAACCCGAGAAGTTCCCCCTCAGGAGACTGACCCGAACCGAGACTGGACCCGAATCCGGACCGAATCAGTGCCGCAGCACTGCCGCCCCCCCCCTCCCTCACCTTCCTTCACCGGCCATCACCGGTGGGCGAAGGATAGAAGCTCGCCCACCGCGGTGTCAGGGTACTCACGCTCTGCTCTGAGGGAAGCCCATCGACAGCAGCACGTCCAAATGAGAGCCCTGTTTGACGGCGTTGCTGGCTCGGCTGTGGCGGAGCCTGCGGGGAATGATTTTGGAGTACAGCTCTTCCTTCGCTGCCATACTTCAGCCTCCCATCAAGAGTTGGCGTCTTGGAGATCGGAGCGGAGCGAGAGTGAGACATGAGAGATAGCGGATTGTTTCAGCTCCATGTGACCGAGCACACATCCCCTCCCCTGCCCTCCCCATCCCCTCCCAACTGCTACAATGACAGCGTGCGTCACACACACACACACACACACACACACGAGAGGACTCAGTGAGAGAACAGTGTCAGGCTCTCTCACACACCAGCGCTCAGACGACTGCTCCCCAGAGAACACTTTCAGTGGGTATTTCTGCATTTCTGACCCTATTCTTCTCAAAATTCTATATTTTACACACACACCAATCAGCCACAACATTAAAACCACCTGAGACACTCTGACATTGCCAAACTGTGATGGCTAGGTCCGAGCATCTCCAAAACATCTGCCTGTTGGGGTGTTCCCAGCATGTAGTGGTCGGTACCTACAAGAGCCGCACACGGAAGGACCACCAGTGAACCCACAAGAGCGTCATGGTGCTGCCAGAGCTGTTTCTTACACATTAGTGATTTGAAGATACTCGCAGATTGTTTGTCATTGTTGTTGTTGTTGTTGTTGTTAATTCCATCCTCATGGGCTTGCAGAGTGGCACAGCCATTTAAGGACTAAACATTGGTCCGATCATTGGCAAATCTCATCCCTGACAATGTCCTAGTCATCCATGGCCAGAAGCCAATGAGAGCATAACCGGCCTCGCTCTCACTCTTGCTCTGGCTCTGGCTGGGCAGGATGTTGACGTTGATGTTGATCCAATGACATTGCGTTTGTGGCAGTTCAATGCAGTGGAAACCCAAGCGTGTTTAAGGAAGCATGTGCTAGCCTTCACCCTTCCAGTGCTGGTGGCATTGTATGAAAGGTGGAGGCCTAGCTAGTGGGTGGGAAGCAGCAAGGGCTAAAATAGGGAGAGGAAAAATAAATAATAATAAAAAATAAATAAATAAATACACCAGCAGCAGCACATTTCCATCCATAACAAAGCGCTGATCAGCCAAACCAGGTTTGAGATGAAGACTATGAATACGACTGGACTTCACTGAGGTTTGGATCCAACAGTGTTGTTAAAGGGAAGGGTCAGTACAAAGCAGTACAGACTCAATCTATCTGATCATCTTTATCCTGCGACAAAACATCAGATCAGAGCAGTCTCTTCCATTCCATGCAAGTCATATGCTGTGGCCTTCATAGTCACCAGACCTTAATTCAGTTGAGCTCCTATTGGATCATTTTGGACTGACTTCTCTCAATCACCACCACCACCACCATTAAAAACACTGAGAACTGAGAAACTGAGAAAATATCATTTGGAAGTACGGTGCTCCATTCCTCCACTTCAGTTCAAGCAACTACTGATCAACATCTATTTATGTCATTGCTTATTATTTTTGTATTTAAAAAATTTTTTATGCCATTTTTCATTTTTTTCCTTGAATTTGTCACACATATGCAAGTTGTGACACCACAAATTAATAATTAATGCAGCATTTATGCACATGTAATAAGTACAGGAATGTAATAGGACATATACTTACTTGCCTCTCTAGCTTAAAGAAAATGGGTTCAATGCAATATTTCAAATCAGTCTACAAAATCAATTTATTGAAAATAACATTAGCATTTAAAAATGGCTTCAGTCCTTGGAATTTCATTGAAATAAAGTATGAAAATTAAAGTAGTACTGCTGAAATGGCATTTTGCATTACATAAAAGTATATAAAATCTCTATTGCCATGCTATATAATTATATATGATGTGTGTTCTCAATGAATTGCTAAAGCACTTAGCAGATTGAGCTGAATTTGCCATGTTTAACAACTACATTGTAGTTTGCACACACAAAAAAAACCCCTCAACTGACAATTTTAGACTAAATCACCCCCATTCTAATAAACATTTTGGTTGGGAGTCTTGGGCTATTATTGTCTTGAAAACACAGGGACAGGAAGGGCGTACAATGCTGGCATTGATAGCACTTTAACTGGTCAATTGTTTCTGCTGCCTGAGACACGCAGCAACAGAGCTTCAATGATTCACATCTGCATCCACTGCTGCAAATACACTGTAGCGCATGCCAGGGTCAACGCAGTGGCCAGTAACAATGGCCACTTGTGCTCAGTGACAAGTGGGAGCGAAGTGTGCAGTCACCTTTTAGAAAAATGTTACCTAGTCCAGAGTCAGTGAATGGGGTCAATGAGCAAATCATTTTGAACTGTGCGCTGTGAAGTCAGACGGGCAGTGAGGCACAATAAGGCAGAAAACACAGCCGGCCTCCTGGAAAGCTCTCTTCATCTCCACCTAGTGGGACGACAGGCAAACGGACTGTTAGCACATTCTTGTTAGTAATATACTTACTGCACTGATACGGACTAGCTTTATACATCACTGAATCATAGGCCATATACATAACTGCGTTTAATATTAAAAATATAACTGCAGTACAAAACTGAGATATTTTTATATCCAGGAATGCAATGGTCAATATCTGGACTTAGAATGGTATTTAGAATGGTATTTAGAATGGGGGGGGGGTCAAAAGAATTAATTCACACATTCTAAAAACTAGCTATTACTAATAAAGCATGTATGTCACCGTTATCACACTGAAAGTTGGTCCTTAAAAAATTTCTCAATTTTTATAAGCATACATTTGATTCAAATATGCAGATTTGTATGGCAAGGTCAGTGGTCTCCAACTCTTCTCCAGGAGATCTACCTTCCTGCAGGTTTTAACTCTAACCCAAAAAGACACACCCCATTCAGCCAATTAAGCACTTCTGAAGGCAGTAATGTGTAACACCAGCCGTCCAGTGTAACACCAGCGACACCACGCAGCACCATCCGCCCTGTGTAACACCAGCAACAACATAACTGCCAAGACAGGAAAAGCATTAAATGTCCATCGGACATGTCCCCCAATATGCAGATTAGACGGTCAGGCCTTACTGTACATTCTGACTAATGAAGTTAACCGAATGTGAACTTCAGGCCCTGCTGTAACAACCAACACAGAGTGACACCTTGATTAAAATTTAGAATCAGATTAGAAACAGGTTTAATGTAACGCATGCATTACTAAAATGTGTTTTAATAATTACAGTAATGTTATTTCTAATAAATACCAGAACTGTGGCTTTAAGAAAGTACACACTAGGGACAGAGAGACGTTACTGAGGGCATAAGAACACAGTTTTTTTTTATTATTTGTATTCATGATTCAAATCTCCTCGCCTCCACTGAACTTATGGCACCGAAAATATTTTAATTTTTTAATTTATTCATTATAACTGCATGGGTCCCTGAAAAAGTAGCTGAATTTGAATGCATGTAACATGAGGAACACACTTTGCCACCACACCCAGATAATGACCATATTAAACACTGATATCTTAATTCTACTTCATCCAATGCCTTCTATTACATTACCACACCAAAGTGGGTGTGGCCCAAGCCAGCAATAAATGTGAGATGCTGGAATTCAAGATGTGGGATTCAAGGATTCAAGAACACTTTATTGTCATTCGCATCACAAGTAGTACATGGGGTGGAACGAAATTGAGATCTCAAGGTCCCAGTTACACCCAGCTACAATATACTGTCAAATCAGCGGTCTAAACTCTGGAACAAGCATAGCCAACTTATTGGCTCACGGCTGCTGATTAGTGGTGTAATGGACCACAAAACCCGGATCACAGATCGGATCAGCAAGAAAGGAAAACGGGAGACAAATGAGACACAGTAATTTGAGCTTTAGTCTGAAAGTGTTTTGTGTTACTGCTGTGTTTGTATTAATGACTTATTCTGACACTGTCTGTGTGCTAGTTTGTGTAAGGTACATGGTCTGTTTATAAGCAGTGGTGGCTCAGTGGTTAGGGCACCAGGCTATTGATGACGGGGTTGTGGGTTCAATACCCGGGCTCGGCAAGCTGCCACTGTTGGGCAAGCCCCTTAACCCTCCCTGCTCCCTAGGCGCTCACCTCTGCCCACCACTCCGGACATGTATGTGTGTGTGTTCACTGCATGTCTAAGCAGAGCGACTGCCTCGCTGACATGCTCAACCCCCCCTTTCATTTCATTCCACAGTAAAAGTTAATAGTGGAGTCGGTGGTTCTGAGGTTGACTCACTTGAAGATTTCTCCTTTTGACACTCAGCCTGTGTCCATATGAGACTCCCACGCCTTACACCAATATAAAGGTGTTCTCCTCTCACACACCAGAAAGAGTTCTCTGCAGATGTGTGGCTGTGCTTGATGTTTTGCCTTATGGCTCTCATGGCTCAGTGTTTGCAGACCATAACGGTTTTATCCACACGCTCCATTCACATGACAGACAGCTGCTCCGCCTGCATGTTTTCACAGCAGCTCTGTGTCCACATTGAGGGAATTATCACTGTAAGTAGTAACAGTAGCAGTAAAACTGTATTCCTCATGTCTGTCCCGAACTGGCGCGAGTGTGATCTATGCGGATCACGGATTATCTGTGATCCATTACACCACTACTGCTGACTACTAGGGGAGTAAAACTTTATACTGAACGCCATGGATTTTTACTATTCAGTAGTACTGAAGTAATGCAGTAGTTGTGAAGTACTGAGGGCCCAGTCCTTGCTGTACCCTGTCATTTATATAGCAAATATACCCATTAAACAATACAAATTATAAATAAATAAATAAATAAATAAAGTCAGCTGTACCAGTTGTTGAGAGTCCATGCACAATCCCACAACAGCACCACCGCTGCCAGGCAACTTCACAGCAGAGCCAAACTGTGCACACACACACACACACACACACACACACACACACAGGAATGAACTATGCTTTGGAATGAACTTTACAGAATTTTACAAAACCCATGAAAATTACCACAAGCAAACACCTCCTTCACTCTTTACCTGTCTCGCCAGCTGTACCATTTTAAGATTTCCTGGGCCCAAACAGTCATCAGTGTAAACAGACCTGCAGGGCAAAAGGTGGTCTGATAAACCTCACTGTTAATGACAGGCATCTCGAGACACTACATTATGAGTCAGAAAGTGTAGACAGAACAATCTTTTTACCGTCTCAGCTCAAAGTTTTCATCCATAAACTGAGCTAGTCTGGACCAGTCCTTAGACTGGATGGCTGCCCTACATATAAAAAAAAAAAAAAAAAGAGAAAGAAAGACAGCAGTTTAATCCCTAAACTGCGGATCACTATAAGGATTGAATTGCTATACTTGTGAATGGTAATGTAAATAAATGCTACGATAACCATTTAAAGAGCATTATACAGAAATTGGTATTTCCTGCTCCTGGGCTCCCCCTACAGCCAACGAAGTGGAATTTCACTTTGAGCCACCCCTAAGGTTTTACACATTTCTGGACAAGCTGAGAGATACAAAACAGTAATGTAGAGTAATGTTACTGAATTTTACACTGATATGACTCGGGTTAAGCAAGCGTTATTCAGTTCTCATGAGCATGCCTGCTTTACCAAAGTTACAGAAGCCCTATCCGGATGTTTTTAAAATGAATGAACAATTCGCACAGGATAAGTAATCTTGGCATAAATAACAGAGATGGGAGTGGCTACTCGATTTACTTGATACCGTCACCTCCAAAAACATGACAACCCAATCTCATAACCCACTTGTAGTAATAATTGAATTGTTGCTTGAAAATTTTGCAGCTACATGTTCATTACATGTATACGCAAGGTTTGTCACAGACATAAACAACCCAAGGTATCTGTGCCTCCTCAAGGAACCATGAAATGCTCCTTTTCCACAGGATATGATGAAATATTTACCTGCCGATTCGCACAGGATTAATATGACCTTTTTATTGTGGCTTGTTTTACAGAAGGTAAAAGGGACAGGAATCTTTACTGATGCAGGAGCGAACGTTCAGACAGAACTAAAATCACTGAGAAACTCTGGTAATAATTACATTACCCCACCTTCCCATGTACAATTAATCCTGTCTGAATAGGGCTATAGCGCAGTGAGCAGCAGAGAGTCAGTAGAGCATCACAATGACTGCACTGTATGACTTATCACATGGAAAAACCTTTGTAAAGGCATCTGCTTACTGGCTAATATTATTACTGTGTGTGATTAGTGTATGTATTGTGCACTGTTTTTAAGTACAAGAAAACTGTTCAAAACAACTATAACCACCACATGTGAATCATGTGGGTGTCCTGAACGAACCTGGCTTGGTCTGTGAGTTCAGCAAACCGTTTCATGGCTTCGACCACATCAGAGTCACCTGGGAAACCCGAAATGAGAAACCAGTTAGAACAAAAAAAGAGCTGAGCTACGTGCACAAAGCTTGCAGTGATACGGTGTTGCTTAATACTTTACCGTTTAACCAGCGCTGTCTGACGTTGCTGTGGATGCGGCCAGAGTCACTCGGATCCCCCAGGTAAGCCAGCCAGAATGTAGGGAGACTGCTCATATCCAGAGGGATATACTCCCCTAAACAACCAGACAGATAGAAAGACAGAGAGAGATCAGTCAGCTCCAGGCGTGTACATGTAAACGCATGTTGTGTGTGGGTACAATGACGCCCCCTTGTCACAGTCATGTCACTGCAACTGAATCCCAACAGATACTCCAAAAAAGCAGGATAAACTCTTAGTTTGGAAGAAATAATAAATGAGCAGGGGTCCAAATACTTTTGTCCACATGGTGCATCTATATATTTTAACAGAAGGCGCTGTATTTACTCATTTCTATTTTGTGTTGCTCACCTCATCTGAATACAAAAACCACACTGACAATTTGCACTAGCTCAGCCTAGAATATCATAAGCCTACATCACAGCAACAGAAGCTCAGATTTACACACGTGTAGGAGGGTGGGGTTGAGGTGGGGGCATTGGCATTGGGCATGTCCCCCAGACTTTTTGGTTTTAGTATTTTAGTGATGAACAAAGTAGAGAAAAAAAAAAAAAAAAAAAGTCTTTGAGCAAGAAAAAGAAAATAATTTCTTTCTGAATATCGTCGCTGTCCTGCAAAAACCATGTATCTCTATTTTTCGCATATTTTAATTGTTGACATATTTTGAATCTGTTAGTTGTCAGAATTTCATGATGAATGGACCAATAGCAATGCTCCAAAATGGCCTGGAATCAAATATATTTACATCGACTTCCATTGAAAGTTTTGTCCTTCTGCTGTTTTGTCCTGCTTGAGAATAGGGTTTTTAATGTGACAGTGATGATGGGTGTCTGTGTTGCCTGCCGACATCTGGCACATTTTTATGTGAAAGTTCAGAATCTTGTACACTTTTACACTCCTGCTGAAGACAGAGTGAGAGAGCGGTCAGAATGTACACAGATAGCGCTTAGAACAGCAAAACAAATGTTTGGCGAGATATTATGAAAATGACTGAATCCGTATAATGACGCTCTCTGATGAAACAGCAGATGGCATTTACACTTGTACATAGGTGTACATAGTAACACCATTCCATAGACACTTGATGCATGATGTTACTATTTACACTTAGTGTGTGTATACCATCTGACCATCTGCAGTTACTATTTACAAAGCATACATAGTAACAGCATTCCATTGACACTTGTGTAAATATCTGAATCTAATCATGTAAACAGAATGATTGGACGTAGATGGCACTGACCAAACTGTTTGCTGCTGAAACTTTCCCATATGTCTAAACTGTATGTACAGTCATTGCACACCTCTTACATTCTGCTATGTACATTCCATTGTGTTCCTTCCTTTGAGGACAAACACTGAAGACCTAAACCCCTCCATTTTCTGACTGTGAATCAACAGACAACTCATCTAAAAGCCATCGAAGGAAACAAGACTTTAAAGCCAGTACCATAACCTCGCTCTTCCATCAGCTGCTTGCTGAAGTCCATGTACACCAAACCCTCGTAGACCTGCAAGAGCATCATGAAACAGTGCTGGTGTGAGAGAGCTGCATGGCTAGGCTGTGAAGAAGCTGCACAGTCATACAGGACCGACTTCCACTACTCGAACCCCTTGACTCATGCGGGACTGACCTGCACCACTCGGTCCTGTAAACCAGCTGTGATGAAGAGCTCATCAGTCTCCACGTTCAGTATGAAACTGGCTCTGATTGGTTTAGGAAGGTCCTGTCAAAAGAGCAGGAAGCTTCAGTGTCAACTTAAAGACAGCAAGTTTAATATCTTACTAAATAAATAAATAAATAAATAAATCGATGAACATACATCTTCTGTGAGGTTGTAAAACTTCATCAGGCACTTCAGGGTAGAAGACACGATCGCACTATACATAAAACATAACCATAAAGTCACAGCAAGAATATGATCTGCATATGTAAATAACACATACTGCCTCAGTCATAATGAAAAGTTTGATCTCTGAAATTAATGATTACTAATAGAGAGAAGATCTGAATCACCAACGTGATCTTTGCAAATGTTGAGGCATATTACAGAGACCCCATTTACACTTACGAGACTAGTATCTGGATTATCTCCTGACAGGATTTTACTCACATGCATTTACACTTGGTAGTCAAATGTGTCTCCAGTTAGTCAGACTGAAATCTGATCATTGTGTGGGATGGAATATGCACATTTGCTCACTGTGCAGCAATTATTACTAGTGTTTAGGTTGTACTGGGAGGGGTTTTGGTTGTGGAATGCGTTTTGGAGAGATGGCTGTGTATACAATGCTCTAACATTTGGCTTCAATGGGTCTCAGATCACCTCCTGAAGTGGTTTGAGTGATCGGATTTGTACCTGGTTTAAATGCATCTCAGGTGTGTTTACACTTGCATTATTTATGTGGATAGGCCTGATCCAAATATAATTCTGATACTCACATTAACACATTAAGTGACCAGGTGTAAACAGAGTCAAAGTCAGTACTTAGTAACTCCCCCTCTGGCAGAAATCACAGCCTGCAAACACCTTTTGTATCAGCTAGTGTCTTTAAGTTCTTGTAGCTTTCTCTCTTCTTTGCAGAAGGCCTCCAGTTCTGAAATGTTCTTTGGGCCCAGGTAATCCATAGTGGATTTGAGAGGTTTTGGATCATTATCCTGGTGTAAAAGCCATCCTCAGCCTTTTAACAAATGCCCTGGCATCTGCATCCAGGGTTAGTTGTTGTTTCGTGGGATTCCATTCTTTTGTCCACTCATGCAGTATTGCCAATGCCACTGAAGGCAACACAACCCCAAAGCTTGTTCTGGCTTGTTCTGAATCACATTTTAAATGTTGGGTTTTGTGAAGAGGTAACAGGTAAGGGTAAGGTAAGAGTCCTCCACAAAGATTAAATTTGTGCAAGCAATGGTGCAGCACCCTCTTTACAAAACCCTCTTATGCTAAACTTTCATGCTTATTCTTGGCAGTCATCTGGGCCTCTGCAATGCTCAGGGTGCCCAAACATTTGCACAGACCACACTGATGATGTGATGAAAGGAAAATATTCATTGGGACTTGTTAACTGACCTATAAATACTGTGTTTTGTGTTCAACAAGCTACAGAGGAGGTCTTGACTACTATTACAACACTTTAGCATAAGACAGACATAATTAATAACTGTGTGTTATATTTGAGTATAATCATGATCTGATTTGAACACTGTATGTACATGTATATAATTTATTCATCAGTAACATTTCACTTCCCTTTCCCTTTAGAGAAACAGAGGCCGTGAGATACAGGGTGTAGGAGGCAGGAATAAGTAAAATAATGAATTCTTGATTTTACGCTTCCAGAAACACTTACCTACTGCCAGCCAGGCCCTAGCAGTAAACACAGAGAGACACGGATTGTGAATTTCCAGTTTTGATGCAGTTCATACCCACAGCACTTCTGTAGCTTAAACATAGTGTTGGAAGAGCAACACAGGCCTAATTAGACTCACCACCTGCCGTGGAATATTAGTGTCGTACTTTAGAGTGAAGTTCTGCTTGGTGAGAGCAATACTGTCAACACACAAAAAAAGCAGACTGCATTCAGCACACCCATACTCAAACTGATACTTCAGCCATAACACATATGTACATGAGTCCTTCCTGTCTTGCTGAAGCAGAGGCTGATGTAACTAAATATAAATGATAAATGTAAATCTCAAAAAGACTTGTTTTTGTGGTTTCTGATACTGTACTAGACATGGTCATCTGTAAAAATGGACAAAGGTACACCACACAATTTAAAAACAGCAGTTTTTAAGTTTCAAACGCATCTTCCAATTAGTCAACGTATGTAAGGGTGATAAAAAAAAAAAAGTCAGTACTTGCGCACATTTACATTTTATGGCCATACTTAAAAGGTTTATGTTGCATTTCTGAGCTACAGGCATATTTTTAAAAGGTCCCACTGAACACTGGTTTTAGCCTAGCATGGATACCTGCTCACTTTCACAGATTTCAATTCCTAGCACCTCACTTCTGACTCCCCTTCCCTAGATCAGGCTTTAGGCAAGCCGGGTCACAAAGACTGATTAGTGTAGCAACCATACACAATATTATATATATATATATATATATATATATATATATACACACACACACACACACACACACAAGTCTGGTGGTAATGTGTTGATGCTCCACCACTATCTTTACAAAGTGGCCATTGTGTTTTACCACATTGCTAGGTTTGACAAAGGTTAGCAGGGCTTTCAACAGTGGGCTGGGTGTATGCAAAATTTGGGGGCGTAAATAAAACGAGTCATGACTGTTACATCACAGTTTTGGGATTTCAGAATTGGCCCACAGTACAGCTCTGTTTTGGCGGATATCTTTTCAAAAGAACAAGTTCACCAATGTCAGTTCCATGTACTGAACTTTCATTATTCCAATCTACAGTATTGTAGGCTGTTGTTTCAAATCATTTTAGTCCCATTTCAGATCCACCTTCCCATGGAAGTGAAATTGATACAGAGTACAGATACCTTTCAAAGTACTGTTCTGAAATTTAAAAAGTCCAGTGTTATATGTTTTAGAGATCACAAGAGGCTCACCCTTGCTTTGAGCAGAACTGATAAAACTTCTTGCAGGTGGCCTGTAGCAGCCTTAGACCTCCCAAATACCTGTCCAGAAATGTTTTTTATTAATTCCATTGAGAAACAGTGCCTGCACACCAAATCAGGAAGTATTGCTGAAAAGAAAGAATAAGAACTAACCCCTCCTTGCGGCTGATACGAAACAGATCCTGCAGACTTCCGAACTCGGTGGGGTCATTGAGAGGATGAGGCAGGAGGACCTAAACACACACAGGGCAGAGGAGTCTATAAAAAGGAGTTTTGTTTTTTTCAAACTTGGGTTTGCTCATGATTTCTGGTTTCATCTACCAGAGCCTGGCTTTCCACTAGTGTGACTTCGGCCCAGAAGTTAGAAATGGTCATGGCGATGGTTTTCCCATTAAAGCCATCCGAGGGATTTCCCATCAGGCCAACTCTAAAAAACAGTGAAAGAGAGAGAGAATACAACTACAAAAATATGTAAATCATAGTGTTGGATGTGTGGTGTCTTGTGCCTCACCTGGCATAGGAACGACATGTGATGGGTTTGGCTGGAGATTCCTGCTGCTTAGCTGAGTAATGGGCAAGCCATTTTGTGTAGTCAGATAAACCCTGTAATAGGTGACAGGGCAGGATTTAGCTGGTACAAGTGGTTGTTACTACAATTCTTACTCACTCACATCAAGTAAGCTAAAGATTCTCCACAAGGTGTTGCTATTTACGCTGTGGTAGCTTTTGGTGTTTCGCATCAAGGACACTGTGTGTTCTTGTTAGTTAGCCAGTGTACTGCTTAGGGATGCACCAATCCGATATTAGAATCAAATATCAGTCCCGGTACAAACAAAATTAACTGGACTGGGTATCGGATAATTAGTCTGATCCACGGGACCGATCCATTTTTGGAACCCGATTCTCGCACTGCCGGTATTCTAGGCTTCATAACTCAGGAACAAAGTAACCTACAGAAGTGATACTCAGCAAGCGTGGTCCCCTCGACCTGCCATCAACTATCAGTGAGTAATCCAGCTCGCTCTTCCATATAAGAAGAAATTAAGAAGAGAGGAGCTGCTAGGAGTTCACAGATTTCGAATTTTTCTGAATAAAAGTCCTGAGTCAACACTGTGCCGAGGTCCAGCGCAATTATTCATTTTAGTGACCAATAAACAGAAATTGGGTTAAATATATATATATTTAACCCAATTTCTGTTTATTGGTCACTAAAATGAATAACTGCGCTGGATATATATATATGTGTTCCTTTGTTATAGTAAAATTAGTGAACTAGTGATTACGTTCTGATGCCTTATTGTTTATTAATTCAACAATGGTGTTGGATAGGTATCGGCCGATACGCAAAGTTCATGTATCTGTATCGGAACAGAAAAAGATGGATCGGTGCATCCCTAGTACTGCTATCCATTTTTAGCAAACAGCACACCATACACTGCCAGAAACCACACAAACATGACCGCAAACCAAAATAAATGATTAAATGCAGACTGCATGATGCAGAGGTACTGAACCTTCCAGTATAGCTACATTAGTCTTGTAACACTGGCTGATAAACTATATTCTATATAGACAAACTCACAAAGCCGTCTGGTTGGATTCATCAAAAGTAGTGCAGAATTAGTATGAACTATTCATACAGTATAATTATTAACTACCACCGTAATCAGCTAATGCCATGACAAACTAGTGCCAAATCTACGCACATTCTTCAAGTACCCACCACTTGTCCAATGAGTTGGAACCCTGTTGGCAGCTTCATGCCATATACAGGCATTTTTACTTCATTTATCAGCCATTCCTAGGAACAGGGGCATAAACACAACAATGAGAACCAGCTAAAGGCTGAGGATCTGAAACCTCCAACATAATACTCTCTGAAGTGAACTCCAGCGTTCCTCTTATTCTCAGTACTGTTTGTTAAGATTCGACAGGAGCAGCCAGAGCACTGACCCAGAACCTGCCAAACGTCTTGTCCTCCACATTGGGCTGCTGGAGCAGGAAGTCTGAGAGGTACGATAGTGTATCTTTGCGGAGGCAGTAGAAAACCACACTGGCCAGACGAGATGCAGTGACGCCATCCTGTGGCTTCTCGAGGAAATGCGTGATCCTGTAATGCACGGACCAGTGATACACAATATCAAATCTGTCAAAGAGGGTTCTTTACACTATGCTACAGAAGCATTAGTTAGAACAATCTTTCCACTGATGGTTCTTCAGAGGGTTCTGTCATTTTGTAAAGAGTGTGAACAACCTTTTCAATGCATAAAGAACCTCCATGCCATGTAAATGTTCTAGGAGGAACCTTTAAATTCATAATAAAAGTCTCAAAATGTGACCAGGTTTTTTTTTTAACACCCATGACACCCCACTACACCTCATGACATAATCCTTCTCCAGTATCAGGATTATATCTGGATAAGACCAAACCACATAAAAAAAAATGTGAACACACCCAAGACAAATTCAACACAGAGACAAATGCGATCACTCGAACCACCTCAGGAGATGATGGGAGACGCATTTGGGCCACATGCTATAGCAGTGTAAACACATCAATCTCTCCAAGACTCATCCAACAATCAAAACCCCTCCCACTACAACCGAAACACCAGTTAATTATTAATAATAATTGCAGCACAACTAGTGAATCTGCATATTCCGGAGATGCATTTGACTATCCAGTGTAAATGCACGTGGCAAAAAATCTTACCAGGATACAATCCAGATACTAACCACATAAAGTGAACCAGGTGTAAACGGGGTCTTAGACGTTCCAAAGTTACCCTTACCTATGAGATTCTGGACACACTTCCACAATTCCCCTGGAGCAGCACTTCTCCCCTTCTTCCAGCTCATAGTATATAGCCAGCTCTCCAGACTGATGAACAGACCACAACAGCTGTGATTATACAGGTTAGCCTCTATCTGTTGCTTCAGTGCTGTGAGGTAGCTCATTTCAGATGGTTAAGACTGCTTATAGAATACGTATTATTTGGGCCAGAAAGCTCCTATTCTAATATTGTGTGTTAACTGTTCTGACTTCTGAATGGATACGTGTTCAAGCAAATAAGAAACAATAGAAAAATGTAAATGTAAAACAGGGGCACATCCATCTACTGCCAAACTGTCTACTGTGTCCTTCTGTGTACTGTGTGCTTCCAGA